>NC_051181.1:17836026-18136026 GCF_013339695.2 Rhipicephalus sanguineus | reverse complement strand
CGACCCTGCCGACGCCGCCGTAGATACAAAGGATCAAACATCGGCGACTAACGTTTGAAGAAGAACACCCCATTCAGTACTTCCCTGCACTAAAGACCAGTCTTTTCATGAGCGAACGGTTCCACCGGTCAGCGGGGGAGTGCGGCGCCCGTTAATTTGCCGTTACGCCGGGTCGCAAAAATGGCAGTCCGTGACAGTATGTATGCAAGCAAACAAACAAGTCGCCCGACATTCCGATCTTCTTGTTACCGTTCGCACATTCTGCTTGCTGGATAGTTTCCTCGTAATTGCGAAAGAATAGAAGGGTTGAAGCTTGGGCTAGCTGGGTTTAGCTTTTAATCGACTCTTGAAACATAGAGGGAAGTTTAAACGAGGAAGTTTTTCCTTCTCGGCAACTTGCAAAATTCTGTGAGGACTTGTTCTGGGGTCACTTGAAGTTCTCGATGGATGCTGAGCAGTGCTAGTCCGGTCAATCTGTCGTTGTTCATATGATTTCGAAGGTAGCTCTTCAGCCTTCTCAGTGTGGAAAAAGTCCGTTCCGGGGTCGACGTCGACACGGGTAAAGTCGCCAGGATAGAAAGTAGGCTGTGGATGTTCGGAAAAAAGTCGCGGTTGCACATCTCTAAGGCCTGTAAAGCACAAGCTGGGCGATTCTTTTCTTCGATCTGGCAGCATTTGTTCACCCACAGTGTGAACTCTGCTTCGATGACATTAGCGGAAGGAATGTCGCCAAGGTAAAACTGCACTGCATCATCAATATCAGAAAGGCTAGCCGATGCGCAGAATTTCGGCAGCAGCATGTTAAGGCCAACCACGACCTTCTTATGGGCATCGAACCGGTCTCTTAATTGATTTTCGAAGTCAGCCAGCAAAGGCAAATACACATTCCTCCGGTAGTACTCTTCGGGAGTAGCAGAAGGTACGTTGCTTCTTTGCATCTGCCTTCCAGTGATGCGTGGTAGGGCCATCTCAACATTTGTGATCTTCAGCAAAGAGAGCGACTTCAGAAAAATCTTATTAAATTCCGTTTCCGCACTAGCCCTTTTTGTGGAAAGAACGTCTATAACATTCTTTACGTGATCGCACGCTTGAGCCAAGTCACAGTCAATTTTTTGAAGAAACTTGCAAAGTGGCAGTGTCAAAGAGAAGAGGTCGCTACAGATCTGAAGCGAAACGACAAACTCGGGCTTCGTAATGGCATTGAGCAGTTGAGAAGCTTTTGATGAAGTATCAGATGACGCGGCCTCTTCTTCCAAATATTCGAGGAATTGTACAATAGGCACGTACAGTTCAAGGAAACGCTGAAGTGCATCGTGACTCTCTACCCACCTTGTTTGGCAAAAGGAGAGAACTGATTTTCTTTTTTCTTGTGTTAAATCTTCTACTTTGTCTCGCAGTTGGTTCGTCCTCTGTGGCGAAGCTCTCACAAACGTACAGGTTGAGGATACAGTTCCCAAACAGTTGCGGATGCTGGGGAGTTTGCATGCGTGAAGCAGAGCAAGGTTCAACGAGTGGGCGCTACAATGCACGTACAACGCTTTGGGCGCTGTTTGACGAATGAAGGCTTGAACACCGTTAAGGTGGCCGCTCATTGATGCCGCGCCGTCGTATCCTTGCCCGCAAAGTAGGTTCAGGTCAAAGCCATGACCTCTAAGGCTGTTCAGGATTGTGCTCGCCAGCGCCTTGCCAGTGAGATCGTACACGGGAACGAAATCTACAAAATCTTCTTTAAGTATGGGCACTCCCGACGTGTCGTGTCCAACGTACCTTACACGTAGGGAAATGTGGGCGGTGCGAGATATATCAGTGGCCTCGTCAGCTAGAACTGAAAAACACGAACCTGAGTTGACGTTTTCAACTATCTTTCTTTGTATGATTTTACCACAGAGGGTGATCAACTCATTTTGAATTTTTGGGCTCGTGTACAGCGCATTCGCCGGAGATGTTTCCATGTGAGCTCTCAAGGCGGCATCTCCACATTTTGCTCTCATCCTAAGCAGTGCGCGGAAATTTCCATCATTTTTCAATGGCAGCACTTCAGACATATTTATCGGACCAGAGTCGTCTGTGCCGCGAAGCGGTACTTAAGTTTCTTGCCTGCCACAGAAAGGATTGTTTCTATTATTGGCAGCAAGTTCTTGCGGTTTTCTTCCGCCTGCTTTTTAAGACCGTGGTCAAGTTGTGTTAAGATGTCATGCTGTGAGCGGGACCGGACTGCTAAAAAGTTCTCCGATAGCGTTGTTGACATGGCGTGATAACTGCTGGATGCGTGGCTCTTAAAGGCGTCCATGGCTTTCTTGTAATTGGTGAACTCCTTAGTTACAAAACAGCCCAAGCGCTGGTGCTCCCCTTTTCCTGCACACTCGCTTGCGAAGACTACGCAATATTTGCATAATGCTCCTTGAAGCTTCTCTGAATAAACAAGCCATGGGTAACGATCTACCCAGTGAGGTTGGAACTTCAGATTCCTTTTCCCTGTGGCTGGATAATCATAGTTAGCCGGAGGGGTCCACGGATTGAGCAGCAGCTTCTCCGTCGTCTCTGGATCATTTACATTATTGCTTTTCGAGACAAACAGTCCCAAGTCCAAAATATTCGCACTCGTCGCACAGAGGGGAGGCGAACCAGAATGTGTAGGTGCCATGCCACTCACCTTCCTTGGGCATTGCCCAGTGGTAAAGGCGTCACTTTGCCCAGCGTTGACTGTAGAACAAAGGTCACTTGGAGTTGCACTGCGGCCACCATCATTTTCCGGCGGCGCATGGGTGTCCTGCTTGTGTTCGTTCTCAGGTGATTCACATAAACCGGTGCATTCTCCTGAGTCGCTACAGAAGTTCCGACGCGCTTGGCTTTCCACCAGTGCTGAGGAGGGCGAAGTTTTATCCTTCGAAGGAGGCGGTTCTTCTCCGTCCGCTTCATCGGTTCGAACTTTCTTGAAGTAAGACGCAAGACTCCTTTGCTTCGTTGTTGCAGAGTGTCTTTTCATTTTGCTGCCGCAATCCTGTGCACGCACACAGAAGTGGCCAGTGGCTCCAAAAAGACGTTTGCGACTGCTTCGACTGCCTGGCGTGAACGGCGGGCGATGTTTTCTTCCTCTCTTATCCACTTTACAGTGGCTAGAATGTAGAAGTGTGATGAACGCGCCGGCTCCCGCGTGGCGCATGTGTTTTCTGAACGCCGCTACAGCTGGTGTGCATGCAGGACCATTATTGTACTCCCGCTGCAGCAAACTGGATTAACGCTACTTAAAGACCTTTTCACAGAAGACTCCATGGGCACTCCATACTCCCCTTAATATACGTGAACCCCCCAAGAATGCACTGCCGAGACATTTGCACTCCCGTGGTACAGTCCAGAAAGCAGGTGTTGCTCCGTTCCTGTGAAAAAGTCACCTTTTCACAGACGGCTCCCTGGGCGCCTGCATAATTCTCTCTGGGCTGCGCTAATTAAATAGCCGTGACCCCCCAAAAATGCACTTTGTAGGCTGTGACGTCAGCCTCTGTACTCCCGCGCGCAGCCCAGCTTGGCGGCGTTTTTTCTCTCCTGTGAAAGTTGACCGCTGGTGCCGGATTGTGTGCCGGCTGTATCCTCGCTTTGTGTGCTTTGTAGGGAGGCGCATATACCTTGTGTGTACAGAAGAGGTAGATTTCCTTGCGTGTGGTTAAGGTTGTTCGAAGTTGCTCGGATATGCCAGTCTTTCAGTAGATGTCATCTTCGATGATTCGTTTCGGTGGCGAAGACTACAGTTTGAGAAAAGTTTACCCTGCAGCCTGCGTCCTCGGAATGCGCCGCTGAGTTTTTCCGCTTAGGGGTTTCGTTCCCTGGCAAATTTGCGCACGTCGTGTTGGTGTTGCCGTTGCTGTCGAACTGTTTACTTTCACAGAAGGAGACGCGCTTTTCGTAGAAACCCAAAGCCGACACGTGCGGTCCGCACAGACGGATAACTTCTCCAGCGGCAATGCACAAGGAAAGCATCTGGAATCAATAAAGGAGCTGCTACGGGGTGAAAGACGAAAAAGAAAAGACTCGAAGGAACGCGAGGGCGAAGTGCAAAGCTGTACAAATAGGGCAGGTGCGCGTGCGGGGGAGGGAGCGCTGAGGTGTTCTGGTAGGTTTGAAGAAAGGAAGAAGAGGGAAGCAATGCCAGGAAAGTTGCAGTGTAACTTTGGCAGCTGGGGGTCGCTGTGAAGGCGTGTAAATATTTTAGTATCACCCGAAAAGTTAAAGCATCAAAAAAATTTCGGGGGGGGTCAGAACCCCCTCAACCCCCCCCTAGTTACGGGCCTGAAAGACAGTGACCCATGTGACTGGTGGCGGACTGTAGGCACCTTCAGATATCTCAGTCTGGCAAAGCTTTGCGCCATGTACCTCCCTATTGGCCGCGAGATCGAGCGGAGTCGCCACCTAGCGGCTTTCGGCTGAACCGCGCATAGTGTAAATTGCTCCGTGCCTCGTCTGCTAGCCCCGTTGTGTTTGCATGTGCGCGTACGTCGTGCAGATCCTCAAAAGGCGGTTTATTCCGTGGCGTTAGTGCAACTTTAACCGTTCGTACGTATGCCTAACACGATGTAAAGAAGCATATGGCCTTGATCGGCTGTATATGTACTTTACTTTACTTTAAAGTGGAGTTGGGCAAAAATAAATGAAATATAAATTAAAAAAACTATGCCCTGCCTGCACCACCTAAGTATCGCAGGCCAAAATCGATAAATTAGATAAAAGAACAAAATGTACTAAAATTTCTATTAAAAGAAAAAATGCAAAATAAAAAGTAACAGTTTGATCCCACCACCCAGCGAAGCCACCTCCAACTGTAATAAGATCAGCGAGTGCACTTGTCGAGAGTGCTGTGTGTGGTCGTCGTACCCTCCGTTCACGAGAGTCATATCAGTGTAGGTGCCGCTCTGTGGTTCAAGCGCATTGCAAAGTGCACTTGGCGTCGCCCTAAAGATGAGAAGTATTAAATCTCACGGGAATATAGCCTTTTAGCGGCGCGGTGGTAAAAAAAGACTCGCATGTACTTGAGCGTTGTTGTTAGGTGTTGTTTATACGTTACGCGTCGAGCTTTGGTTGTGTACGGTCCTGGTCTCACTAGTGAGATATAGTTCTGTTAAGTCACGTCTGACACTTCGGTACTTAAACTGTCCCCTAAAAAGAACAAAAAATGAAATGACACGGAAATCGCAAAACTGAGTTGCCTTGCGCAATTTTAACTTGTGGCGAAATTTATACAAAAACAACCGTGTACTTAGATTAAGGTGCGCGTTAAAGAGCGCAAAATGGTCAAAATTAATCCAAACGGCGTAGTTTACATTCATGTCGTAGTAATTTCACGCGAAGCCACATCTTTTTTTCTTTACATTATCTTGAGCGTTTGTGTTGCGTTGTTTAGATTGACAGAAGGCAGCGAACATTATTCGTATTAAAAAGCATACTTTGGTCCCGTGAAATAACCGGACCTTTGTTCCATTACTGTTGTGCAAGTAATCAATCGAAGAAATTTCCGCGCTGTACAGTTATGTTTATGTACTGTTACTGGAATAAAAACAATCGTGTGCGTGTTAAAAGTCTCCGTATAGCGCTAAAGCGCTGTCAGCCACGTAGCTTTCCTCAGTAAACCTATAAACTGTCCTACATTTCATGGAGAACTGAATAAGAAATGCGAATGAATATTTGAGCACGCAGTGCACAAAGTGCTATTTCAACGCATCGTGCAGGAATACGGGCTTTCTTTTTGTTGAGGGGCATCCAAATGAACAAGAAGTAAATAGTTAATTCAGTCGCGCGATACAGCAGTGCGTAGAAGGTGGAACACAAGCTAAACATGTACAAATAAAACAACAAGAAAACGTCACCTATTGCGAAAACGCCGACTGTCGCCGAAGACGAGCAACCCGTTCGTTGGCAGAATGCGCTTCTCTCACAAGTAATTGTAACGTTCGGCAAGCGTCGTGCATTAATTCGGGAATGAAGAGCGCACATATTACCACAAAGCTGCAGTCAACGCATTTTGTTTGCCGGAAATCGAGTCACATCGCTCACGACGAAGCGCTGTTGCGCACGTTTGTATACGCGCTGACAACCGCCTATCCACACTAGCGCGGCGACGGTGCTGCCACCTGTAGCCCGATCTCGCGGCGAATACCAGCCACTTCTTTTCCAAGCGAGCGTGCCTTTTCAGTGGCGGGGGGGGGGGGGGGGGAGGGGGAGGGTGTTCTCTGTTAGAAGGGAGCGCCTGCTGCCTGATCATGTGGAACAATTCATATTTCTTCATGATAACATCTAGTCATTACTTTCATTGTGCCGTGATATTTGCTTGCGTTGTGATGCGCATTGTGCTAGCCTGGACATTGTGTTCTGGAGATAGCAGTGTATGTTGTGTTGCCAGTCAGGCTGTTAATGTTTTTTTTTTTTTTCAAATGGCTACATGTTAAATAAAATATTGTTACTGTGGAGGCATTTTTCCTTTGATATTCGATATTCGATTCGATATTCGAAGGTGGATATTCGTATTCGATTCGTATTCGAAAAATTTGATATTCGCACACCCCTATTTCCTTGCCATTATTGTCTGTTAGTTCTCGTTAATATTGTGTTTAACAACAAAAAAAAAACGAGCCCTTAAAAGTCATCTTCTTTCCTTCATTCACAGCGAGGGTCTCGTTCTGGCAGACTTGATGCCTTCAGGTAGTATGCGAGGGATTATTGGTCAGCTGCCAGCTCGTAAAAAATCACGTGCTACGTGTCGGCAAAAAGCAGAAAAAGAGTGTTCCACACTCGCCGCCATGGCTGCTATCGGCGCTGACTAACACTCCCAGGTTTAAATTCACATATATACCCCATAAAGTGGACGGGAGGATGACCGCCGCCGTAGCTCAGTGGTAGAGTATCGGACGCGTTATTGGAAGGTCGCAGGTTCGGTCCCTGCCGGCGGCAATTTCTTTTCGTCCACTTCACTTTCTTCACATCCTAATTACTACAACTAACGTCCCCTATACGTTCCTTGCCATTATTGTCTGTTAGTTCTAGTTAATATTGTGTTTAACAAAGAAAAACGAGCCCTTAAAAGTCATCTTCTTTCCTTCGTTCTGGCCAGTTGTCAGTCCCTTCAAGGGGCACCTGAAATTATGGTTATTAAAAATGCCTGCGTGCTTAGCACTTTCAGGCCCAGTGATTCCCATTGGAATAATAAATCTTGTAGCTCAATCAGCAAGCACCTGGTAAAGATAAAGTGTTGCTCCCCCTCAAGAGCTTATATTGAGCATCTGCTCTACATACGGTGCCAGCCTGGTACACACAGCAAAGCGAGGTCACGTGTGAACGAAGAAAATACAGAAGCGCTTGCGCTATTCACGTATTTCGCTGAGGCAGCTTCTTTCACCGTGCAGAAGTAGGGCATTTTAGTTCTGTGTCGAAAATTTGAATTTTGACTGTTGGGTGTTACGCCATCCCATCGAAATAATTTTTAAAGTAAGAAATTAAGAAAAAATGATCGAAATATTACGAAATATTTATTTCACAAGTTAATTCGGTCGCTAAATGCTCTTGACTCAAAAGTGCGAGCACACATTTTTTTCAACTTTTTGGACTACCATGATTATGGTAATCTAAGTTGTAAAAACCAGTTGCTTACACGAAAAAAAAAATAAACGGGACTGAGAGGTTAATTACCCACCGTGCTGGTGTGCACGAAGACGCTGCAGGCAGTACTCGTCCAGGAATGTGACTGGGTACTATGCTTGATGGGATTCTCCTTAGTTCAAACTCTTGTTTTAATTTAAAAAATTTTCAGTCCTCATGGAACTTCAACTAATGAGGTTCTACTGCACTTCCAAGATGTAAGTCTGAAGGCGTGGATGCGCCAGAGAGGTGCCAGCAGCAAAGTGAAAAATTCACTCTAGACAAGATTGTTGACTACTTTGGAGCGTAAGATTTGGCATTACCTCCCACGGATTAGGATGGTGAGTATGTGCTCTTGTGCAAAAACACGTAGAGTGCAGAGGCAACTCCTGCTGTTTCTTCCACTTTCCAGCCCTAAAAGGATGTATCGCTTAGAGTTCACAGGAGCGCCAAAAAACTGCAAGAAGCTTTAACCAGGATAAGATTGCCGGAATGAAAGAAAAATGCAAAATGGCTGCTTAAAGATGTTTTTTGCAGCCGAAATGCACATTTTGTGTTATAGTTTCTGAGAACGGTACATAGCAAAAATGTGCTTCCAGATTTTTACAGACATACTTGAAAGTTTTACCATCCAATGACCCCTTTGTCATTCAATTTCTGATCAAGTTGTTTTTTTTTTTTTTTTTTATTCAGATACCCTAAGGGCCCAGAAGGCATTACATAGGGGGGGGGGGGATACAGTTAATGTGGCAAATAAATAAAATACACACTGAACAATGAAATCAGAGTACATGAATAAGTAAACATCAAATAGTGTAAAAACAGCTACGTGTGACAGTATTATAATACGGAAAAAAAAACAATCATAAAGTAAAGTTTCATAACAATAAACATCATCAGTATCACATGAAACTAATAGAAACAACACTAAATAAACAAGACAAGCAGAACAGAATAAATAAAACGCAACGTAAAAAAAAAAAAGAAAAAGAAAAGAACATAGAAAATCAGCACTAGTTAATTGAGGATAGAATTTTTCTATTGGCTTCCATTTTGTCCTAGAAATGACTTTAGACTAGTTACAAATGAGTCATGATTCACAATGAGCACAATGTCAGCAGGAAGAAGATTCCATTCACGAATGGCGAGGAGAAGTGGGGAGTGAAAAAAGAGATTAGTGCGAGCGAAAATAGGTTCAATTTTATGTTGGTGATCGAGTCGCGAAGATATATGACGAGCTGGCCTGATATTGAAGATATCGTGGGATGACCGATTGAAGTAAAGCTTATGAAAGAATGACAATAGTGTCAGCAACCTGCGATTTTCTAGAGGAGCTAAATTGAGTGAAGATTTGATTTCAGTTACGCTTGATGTTCGTAAGTAGTCTTTTGTGATGAAGCGAGCAGCCTTATTTTGTACCGACTCCAGTTTCTGTTTGAGGTAGGCCTGATGCGGATTCCAGATGAAGGAGGCATATTCGAGTTTTGAGCGTACTAAGGTTTTATAAGCAAGAAGTTTAGTTTCGGAGTTCGCCGGATGCAAATTACGCCTTATGAAGCCAAGTGATCTGGATGCTTTACTGACGATAGCGTCTATATGGGTGTTCCATGACAGGTCTGATGACAAATGTACACCAAGGTATTTTATTGTGGATACAGAGTCTATGGGCATGTTGTTCAACGTGTAGTCGCAAAACACGAGGTTAGCCGTTGTCCCGAACGTGATAGCTTTTGTTTTGTTAACGTTAATTTGCATTTGCCAATTGTTGCACCATTTACTAAGATTTTCAAGGTCAGACTGAAGGAAGCTGGTGTCCTGAGGGTTACTGATTTGCCTGTAAATCACACAGTCGTCCGCAAATAATCTAACGGTGGAATGCATACCATTACTAATATCGTTAATATAAACTAAGAACAAGATAGGCCCGAGCACGGAACCCTGTGGTACTCCAGATTTGACGTGAATTAACGGAGACAAATGGTCATTAACGAATACGGATTGGTATCGGTTGGCTAGGAAGTTGGTAATCCACCTAACAACCTTTGTATTTATGTTAAGACCTGTAAGTTTATGAACAAGCCGCAAGTGAGGAACCTTATCAAAGGCCTTCGCGAAATCAACAAATATAGCATCTATTTGATGCAAGCAGTGAACAGAGTGATGCAAGTCATTAATTAATTCGAACAATTGCGTTTCGCAAGAACGACCATGCAAAAAACCGTGCTGATTGATGAAGAAGAAGTTATGTTCTGTAAGAAACTTCATGAGAGCAGATGAAATTATATGTTCTAGGAGTTTGCAACAAGTACTAGTTAAAGATATTGGTCTGTAATTAGATGGGTTAGACGGGTCACCAGATTTAAATATAGGAATTACGCGAGCTTCCTTCCAATCATTTGGGACGCATCCAGTGTCGATAGACTGCTGGAAAAGTGCCGCTAAAATGTCGCATATTGCAGGTTTTGACATTTTCAGAAGCTTAGGGCAGATGCCATCAGGACCAGGAGCGGCATTAGCCGGAAGACGATCGATGCAGGAATGTATCCCTTCCGGTGTGATAGTAATGTCGAGCATGCTTGAATGCAAAATGGAGACCTCAAGGTCACTTGGAACAGGGGCCTCATCCGTAAAAACAGACGAAAAAAACTCGTTGAATTCTGCAGCAACACGTGCTGGAGAAAGAATGTTACCATCCTTGGACAACGACACCGTGGAATTTGTTGCGTAATTAGGCTTAATAACTTTCCAAAACTTTTTTGTATCGTTACGAAGCATGTTTGAAATGTCGTAGTTGAAAAATTTGTCTTTGGCTGTTGTTATTTCAATTCTGCATAAGTACGCGTGCTCGCGATAAAGCCTCCAATCTTCCTCAGATGCAGATAGTTTAGCTTTGGAATATAAACGTTTCTTTTTGTTAATAGTACGTTTCACATGCGTCGTAAACCAAGCGCTTTGCGTGCAGGTGGTTATTTTGATTCTAGGAATATGTTTTTCTTTAAGCGTGATCAATTTGTCACGAATGAGTGCCCAGTTTGTATTGACGTCGCGTTGGTGAAATGATTGCAAAAGGTCGATGGAAAAGGCGGAAAGGTCAGTGATAAGCCCGTCTACATTCGCCCGGTTGTAATCAAATATAACCTTCGCTCTATTTTCACGCTTTTGCAGAGCGCATGCGAACGCGCAATGCAAGATATTGTGGTCGCTGATGCCATCCAAAACATTTACCGAAACATTATTTGGTTCCGTAGTTAATACAAGGTCTAAAAGAGAATCATTACGAGTGGGAGCAGAGACGATTTGGTGCAAATCGAATGATGAGAGCACGTCAAGGAAATATTGACATTCACGTTTTCTTGTGCCATCCAGGGGTCTGCATGATTGCCATTCAATATTAGGATAGTTGAAATCACCGGCAAGAAATATTGGCGATGTTGGGTACTTGTCTTGAACAAAACTTAAAGACTCATTTAAGTAGTCGGGAAATTCGTGAGACGAATCAGGTGGGCGATAGCAGACCCCAATGACACAAGTAGTACGTGCGGGCAGACAAAGAGCAATCCATAAAATTTCGAGGCAGGAATTGGTTTCAATAACGCAAGCTTCCAGACTATTTTTTACCGCGACCAACACACCGCCCCCTCTCGATTGAACCCTATCTTTCCTAAACAACGAAAAATCACGAGACAGAGACAGTTCATGATCAGAAATATCGAGTGACAACCAAGTTTCAGTGCCTAGAACTATGTCTGCCGAACATGATTCAACATAAGAACACAGGTGATCCTGCTTACGAAACAGACTGCGAAAGTTTGACACAAGAATGGACAGATGCGTATCACAGCGTTCCCGCTTGCGTCACTGGGTTTTCGCGGGGTCTTGACGCTTCGGCAGGGCAGTTACTTCGTTTGTGGAATGATCCAAGGCATAAATCGTGTTATTGAGTAGAAGCTTATCAAACAGAAGTTTGAATTTTTCACCGGGTTTTCGTTCGGAACGAGCGAAATCTCGGAGCTTCTTCCTAATCAGTTGCATTCTCGGCGAAAAGTCTTCTTCAATCCACACACGAGACGATTCTAACTTTTTCAATTTGAATGCATTTTTCAGTACGTTAGTTTTTTCTTTGAAGTTGAGGAATTTCACAATTATTGGCCGAGTATAGCCCGGTCTTTTCTGTCCTATTCGATGAGCACGTTCAATTTCACCAGCTGCAATCCCTAAGTTTTTAGAAACGAACTCATTTACAAGCCCTTCTGTTTCCTGCCATGTCTCCGAGTCTTGCTCAACGATTCCCTTAAAGATCAGGTTATTTCGGCGCATTCTGTTGTTAAGGTCGTCTACCACCAAAGTGGAGTGTTGCGATTGTCTGGATTCTATGCTTTCCAGTTTGTTGTGGGTGTCCTTAAGCATCTGAACTACCTCGTCCGTTCCGGAGGACCCTTCTATTTTGGAAAGACGCCTCTTTATTTCGGTTATGTTTGTTTGGACGTCCTTTACTTTCCCTAAGATGTCTTTCTGAAACTTTTCGCTGGACGCAACCATATCCCTGACAATGGTGAGAAGTTGGTCGACCTTGTCAGGGCCAGGGTTCAATTCGACGTCTCCCGCGCGAAGCAACAGGTGCGCTACACAAAACAACACAAGAGATAGCCGCCCCGCAACGCAAATTTTAGCACAGACGCTAGCCGGACGCAACCACACAATGGTACATGTTCGCTTTACTCTGCCGCTACAGGCGAAGCGGCCAACACGAACGCGATATGTGCAAAGGTCTACACCCATAACAAACGCAGTTGGGATTTGCAGCCGAAGAGACAACTACACGAGCTTTGCTGGCAAAGCACACTCACCTAAAATGTAACAAACAGGCTTGGTCAGCGACAAGCAGTTGGCCGCAAATCCCGTTCGGAAGTTGTCGAAGCGTCTTCTTATAGTTGATGGGAGGGCGCTGCGCTCGGCGATGAGTGCGCTTGCGCTTTGGTGGTGCGCAAGGTAGCAACCGGGATGACCACGGGGCGGGAGATAAGGCCCGCGTACGGTGATGCACCGGTCCGTTGCAGATGTTGTCCGAGATCGCGTACGGCGCAGGCTTCCCGATGCCCTTGCTTTCTGGCTTGAAAGCTAAAATGTAACAAACAGGCTTGGTCAGCGACAAGCAGTTGGCCGCAAATCCCGTTCGGAAGTTGTCGAAGCGTCTTCTTATAGTTGATGGGAGGGCGCTGCGCTCGGCGATGAGTGCGCTTGCGCTTTGGTGGTGCGCAAGGTAGCAACCGGGATGACCACGGGGCGGGAGATAAGGCCCGCGTACGGTGATGCACCGGTCCGTTGCAGATGTTGTCCGAGATCGCGTACGGCGCAGGCTTCCCGATGCCCTTGCTTTCTGGCTTGAAAGCTAAAATGTAACAAACAGGCTTGGTCAGCGACAAGCAGTTGGCCGCAAATCCCCTTCTTTTGGCGACAGATGTGGGGATAAACTCGCCACCTTTTCAATTCTCATTAAAGATTTGTGTCACACCTGAATCCCTTTATAAGAGACGAGGAGCAGTTCTTGTCCCTTGTATGAGATCTCTCTCATAACCAGGGTTCTCAACTTATGATCAACCCGTATTTCGATGTAGGCGCACTGAAACTAATGTAAACACAACAGAAGGCCAGAACCTTTTGCAACATATTTATTGTATACAATTTGTTATAATATTCGATTAGTGGATAGCTACGCGGAGAGTAAAAATGTTTCGAACTTCGGACGAATTCACGGTTGAAAGAAGATTTACCCCGACTTAACATAACAAATTATTCACTCTAAAAAGTAAAGGAGGAAATGGGGGGTCGAGGTTACTCCTTTAGTGGAGTAACTAACCTGCCACACCCATTACTCCTTTTTGGGGGTAACTGCGACGGGACGAACCGTTACTCCCCGTAGAACTTGCTCCTTCAGGGAGTAACTGACTGGAGCAACGGATGCTCTTTGTGAAAACTCCCACGGGAGCAACGGTTACTCTTTCTCGATACTCCTCAAAGGAGGAACGGATAGTCTTTTTCGATACTCCCACGGGAGAGACGGTTACTCTTTCCCAATACTCCTGAACCCTATTGAAAATTCATCCACCATGAGGAATGGTGGATTCCACCATCCACCATTATGGTGGATTATGGTGGATTATGGTGCTGGAAGATGGTGGCACGTGGTGTATGCTGGATGCTGGAGAATGACGGAGCGTAAAACGGCTCTACGGCGTCGGCACCATCGTGCCTAGCCGTCACACATAAATAATTGTATAGAAGGCGATGTAGAAAGCACTAGTACAAAAAAAGCCGTATGAAAAAAAAAAAAAAACTTCCACCCCAGGGAATCGAACGTCCGACCTGCAGATGCCGAGCCGAGTACTTTACCACTACGCCACGCTGACACTTGCTTAGCGGCTTGCAAAATGACTAGTCAACATACTAACACACCGTTTGGCTTCAGCTTTGTATGTCTCATACTGGAGACAGACGCGCTCCTCAGATCCTACTAAAATTTGCGTAGTTATTAAACGCTAACAAACTGCTGCCGGTAACGAATGGCACGTCGATAATGGCAACAGCGCTAACTCTTTTAGAATTCACAACGTAACTCCAAAGAAATATGTCAAGTGGAGCGAGGAGCGCGAGTATAGTCAACCGTGTGTTACTGCGAAGTTTTCATAGCCGTTTCTCGCTTTTTCCAAAGTGCGACATGTGCAGAGGCTTTCTGTCGACTCTAATCATTCGATAAATACGCGCGTACAATTGATTGAGCATTGTGATGTTTTTTTTTTTTTTCGCGCAACGTACAGCGCAGCCGTGCCAGCGCACTGATCTGACGCTGTATCATTAGCTACAACTGCATAACAGCTGGGCCAAAACAAGTGCAGTGCGCGGGAAAAATATGCCATCATATTGGTTCAGCAAGGCGTACGAATTGACAAGTCTATGTTCTCGCATACGTGTCAAAGAAGCGCCGGCGAGTGCGACCGGCGGCGTTTGCTGGAAGCGCGTCGCATCTATGCTCATCGCTTCTTGTGCGGACACCGTACACAAGAAAAAAATGCTTCATTTAGGTTAGCCGATGCCACAGGTGTGCTGTAAAGTCATTCGTACTCACCGGAATCGTGTATACTGAAACCAGAAGCGCCGATAACGCGTAGACGGACTCGGTCGCTACGCTATGCCTAACCTTTGGTGGCAATCATGGTGGTAGAATATGATGGTGGTAGTCATACTTGGTGGGGCTTATCTCGACGCAGGCCGAAGGTAAAAGTTTGTGCATTTTAGCTTTGCATGCATTTTCACTATTACCTTAAAGTGCCGCTGAGGTAAGTGAGTGTGCAAGAATTGCCAGAGTTGCGTTTCAAGCGTGGCGGTATCAAGCGGAGGCTGTTTTCTGGTCTCCCCGCTGACTCATTTACTTCTCGGAAAATGCGCGGCGATGTAACACAGTTACTGTCGCTGTTTACACCGACACTTCTAGACTTGTAAATATCAAAATGCAGCAGCAGATCGCGGATGTAAACCTGATAAGTACGTGCGTAAAATGTAAACATTCACGGCTGCTGTGCCAAAAACCTTGTGGCGGTTATTGGCGCCGCATGAATAAAAAAAAATAGTGCTGGAAAGCTTAATGATCGGTGTTGGCTTCTTTGAACTGCATATATTTCTGCACATTCAAGGGGAAAACATTAGAACTGACAGCGACTTCACATGTCACGTTCACTTCCATCATACCACCGTCATCCACCATGCTTCCATCCTGGCACCGTCATCCAGCTTGTTCACCAAGTCATCCACCAAAACATGTTTTGCTCGCCACCATCAGCCAACATTTTCCACTTAACACCAAAAGAAGCTCGCCACCACCACCACCATCTGCCACCATTTTTTCCACTCTCGCCATCATCAGCCATCATGACCACCACAGCTTCCACCACATCCACTATTCTTTCCACCTTGTCCACTATTGTTTCCACCATGTCCACCAAGATTTCCAGCATCCACCAACCCACGATTTTCAATAGGGAAGGGAGGAACAGATAGTCTTCTTCAATACCCCCAAGGGAGCGACAGTTACTCTTTTCAATTACTCCTCTAAAGAGCAGCCGTTGCTCCTTTCCTAAACTCCTAAAGGGAGGAACGGATGCTCTTGGTCAATACTCCTATGGGAGTGACACTTGCTCCTTACAAATACTCCCGAGGGAGGAAGAGATAGTCTTTTTCAATACTCCCAGGGGAGCGACGGTTTCTCTTTACAAGGAGGAATGGATGCTCTCTGTCAATACTCCCACGGGAGCAATGCTTGCTCTTTCTGGACACCTAAATGGAGTAACAATTACTCTTTCCCATTAGTCCCGCAGGGAGAAATGGACATTATCTCTCAATACCCTCATGGGAGCGACAGTTACTCTTTCACAACATTCCTCATCGGAGCAGCATGCAGTTAATCATCCTCAATGCCTCTCGATGGAGTAACGTTTGCTTGTATTGAGTGCTCCTCAAGAAACCAGCAGCCCAGCTCTCCCATCGGCAAATGAAAAAAAAGTTTTGAGGAACATGATTTTCATCGGGTTGCGCCAAGTCTGACACAAATGCTCCAGGAGAGGGCAGAAATCCAGATCTATTTGTGAGAAAAATACTTTATTGAAATCAGTCTGGCTGTTCACTGGCTCAAGATGGTTAGAGCCACACGGACGAGTGACGTCGGCCGCAAGACGCTCTGAACTTTCAGAACTTGACACAGGAGATCGAAGGTCCACTCAGCTTTCTTGCTGAAAACAATGTTCAGCGCCCAGTATAGCGCGATTTGTGTGGCAATGGCTGCCAAAAGGCCAGTCTCCTTAATATCAAGGCCCTCCAGGCGCACAATAAATTCCCTTGAAGTCAACAAGCTTCCATTGTATGTCACTGTCGGCACATGATGCGTCTTGGTGGGGTCCTACAAAACAAAAGGCACATTTTAACACAAGGCTTATTGCTTCATTATTACAGCAGCTGCTTCATGTAGCAACAGATAAAACCTAATGCTTTACGACACACTGACAAATAAATGAAATTGCAACTTATTTGCAAAACATGGTTCGACACTGGTAAGAACATTCTTAACAAGTCAAAGCACTTGCAGTAAGGCTACAGGTTTATCCACAGGTTAGAGACTGGTCTCGTTTACACGGAAGCCAATTAATTGGTTCTGAAAAAAAAAAAAAACAGGGGCATTTGCTGTTTGCAGGCATCACGTCATGCTAGCATACTTTATAAAGTAGAACCCTGCTGATACATTTTTCAAGGCCATGTGCAAAAAGAATGTAGGAGCCAGGAAATGGGGAAAAAAGTAAAAGTGAGAGTCGTAGTGAAATCGACAATCATATCTCAGTGGTCATTGATGAAAAAAAAAATGTGCAGCGTTGGCTCCTGTACCTTTTTTCCATCTGATCAGCACAATGCGAGCAAATTCATTGTGGTAGGTGGGAGTTGAGCTGTTAGAATGAATTATCGACTTGAGAGACTTACTTTCCTGCACTAATTAGATACCCATTGTGCCACGTGGCTCCTACCATGATAACTTGAGTGTACATTTTTTCCGAATAAACCCAGTGTCTTTGGGTGGCCAGCACCTAAAACGGTATCTTGAAGCGACCTTCCGTCGTGATCCTTTCACATCCATAAACAAGATTATCGCTGGATGCACCGGCGGTAATGCCACGAGCAATGACGTTCTCAGCTCATTTGCTCAGAATTTTCGGCATAGTGCCAGGTTGGTGTGGCTTGTAAATGGCCGCATGTCTCGCAACAGTGAAAGACCAAAAACACAGCCCTTTTTCCCAAACTTCACCACCACTGCACGCATTGGCACACTCGGCCATGATCTCATCAATCGACAGAATTGTGGAGTTAAGAGCTGCATTATCGACGAAAACATTATTGTAAGCGATTCCATTGGAGGCATAAAAGAGCCGAGCATGCACAGCATGCTAGCATGACTACAGCAATGACTTGCAAGTAAACAGAGTGCGAGAAGACCATGCCGTCTCTGGTCTTGGTGGCCTTAATTTTGCCAACACCTCGCACAAAAAACATTTTAGAACTATGTGACCTTACAGATGGCTGTAAATTGCAAAAGATGATTGAATAATTGATGATTGAATAAATGTTTAGGGGTAAAATAGACTTCAAATATTCGCGAAAAAAATTGTGAAGTTAGAGAAAATAAGCGATTTGTCGCATGTTTGACCGTATTTTTCATACTGATGCGGTCCAAGTAAAAATCCTCGTCATGCGGCGTTTTATAGAAGACTTCGTCGTTAAGTAATGAGGAAAGTCTAATGAAATAATTTTTTTGTTTTAAGGAAGAAAATAATTTTTGAATTTGGCCCTCCGAACGCGGCCTGCATTTCATTTTGTTGCCACTTCGCCGCAAAGCACGTGGTCGCCCTTCCAGCTGACACTCGTCACAGGCAGCGGCAAGATGCGAGATGTATGTCAGTGGCTCGTGAGTGCTCGAAAGTCTTGTCGCGTTGATCTCAGGGCGACGAGTAATCAATAAAACTTCTTGTTGGGCTAGTTGGTAGTTGGAGTGTCGTGTGTGTTCCTCGGGTGGATGAGTGAGTGTTTGTGTGAGTGTTTGCGGGAGTCAAGGTTGCGCTGATCATCCTACACTATGACGAGTAATCAATTCGCGTTACAATGTGAGCTTGCTTGGCGGGCCCAATGGGAAGTATGGACGCCCGAGAGCAGCCTATGGCGTCGTTGGCACAATGTGCTAGAGGCCGTCTGCACAACTAGCATACACATACTGAAAGAAATAATGCACATTGTATACACGTTTTCTCGGGGTATACGTGTTGTGCAGACGGCCTCTAGCACATTGTGCCAACGACGCCATAGGCTGCTCTCGGGCGTCCATACTTCCCATTGGGCCCGCCAAGCTCACATTGTAACGCGAATTGATTACTCGTCGCCCTGAGATCAACGCGACAAGACTTTCGAGCACTCACGAGCCACTGACATACATGTCGCATCTTGCCGCTGACTGTGACTAGTTTTAGCTGCAAGGGCGACCACGTGCTTTGCGGCGAAGTGGCAACAAAAAGAATGCCGGGCACTTATGGAGCGCCAAATTCAAAAATTATTTTCTTCCTTAAAACAAAAAATGATTTCATTAGACTTTCTTCATTACTTAACGACAAGTCTTCTATCAAACGCCGCATGACGAGTATTTTTACTTGGACCGCATCAGTATGAAAAATACGGTCAAACATGCGACAAATCGCATAAGTTCACAATTTTTTTCGGGAAGATTTGAAGTCTCTTTTACCCCTAAACATTTTTGTACTATAACACACTTTCCTGAAAATCATACTACTATTAAGATTGGTTAGAGGGAGTTCGAGATAGCACAAGAAAAAATCACGAACATTGAAGAGTTTTGTAGTTTTTGAAGATACGTAGCTGGTAGTGAAACACAAAAATTTCGGAATTAGTGAATAGGACATCTAAACAGAACCTCTGCGATAGCGCCAGCGTGGTTTCAAAGCTGAACACAGAAAAATAGATTTTATATACATTTTTCTATTAGGCGCGGTTTAACAAATACAAGCGAACTTCGAGGGGGCGCCATGATCGTCAAAATTTTTATCGAGCAAAAATGTTTTGCCACAATACTCTATGTGGCACAGGAAAAAGGCACAAATTTTATCAGCAAAATCTGCGATGTGCGAGCGCCACGTCTGGGACACTTGGCATGGAATGACCCAATAATAATATCTGGGGTTTAACGTCCCAAAACCACGATATGATTATGAGAGACACCGTAGTGGAGGGCTCCGGAAATTTCGACCACCTGGGGTTTAACGTGCACCTAAATCTAAGTGCACGGGCCTCAAACATTTTCGCCTCCATCGAAAATGCAGCCGCTGCAGTCGAGATTCTATCCCGCGACCCGAAGGTCGCGAGATCGAATGACAGGGTCAGCAGTTGAGTGCCATCCATAACCACTATACCACCGTGGCGGGGCTTATCCATTGAAGTTGCAACTAGCAACTGAGCAAAGAGGCTTATCCATTTGAGAGGCCTGTTTTATAAAGAAACTGACTACGAGCAAGACTTCGATTTGGGCGAGTTGGTACATGCTTAGCTGGGGAAAAACAGCGCAAAAAAGGACGAGGACTCAGGAACACAATACACTGTACGAGCGCTGAACTTACAACTGACATCTTTATTGCACCAACCGCTCGTTTTTACAACGCATCAAGCCGAGCACGCCATTCCAATCAAACCGCCAATCAAAATCATCAGGTATGCAAACTACATTGTCACTGAAAGCTATCACATGTGCATGAATTACACCGTGCGCATGCATCTTCCACACTCAGATAAAATGAACAAACCAGTTCCTAACAAGGATGAACAAGCAACAACAAGAAAAAAAAACAGCAATACCTTCCACGTTTTCTATGATGAAAGAAGTGAGGGCTAAATTCGGTGCAACAATGTTGTCATCAAGGCTTAGATGGGACCAAGTTTGGCAATAACGTAAAATTTAGCGCTGCCGGATTTTTATAGAGTATGGACGAAGCTCAAAAATGTAACCCAACGCTGCAGTAATCGATGACAAACGCTGCTGCAACCGCTACAACATGAAGATCAAGCACTCACCGTTAAACCAATGGTGGAGACGTCAACTTCAGAGAACATGTCCAACTCCTTTATATGTTCCATTGAATCCCGCCCCGTCCACGGCTCGTCGAAAGTGACGACGGCATTTCTGTCGCCGTATGTAACGAGGCACTTCGATGACATTGGGCGACAACGGCGCAAGACAAAGAACAGTTCTCAAGCCTGCCTCGGTACATGCATTCGCTCACACATACACGGTGTAGTGTCTCTACGACTCGATTGCTCTAGTCCTGAAACACCCAAAAGTGAAACGAAGCCAGTGATTAAAACAAAACGAACTTATTTACTGATACACCAAAATAGGAAACGTCCACGCAGCTCAAAAGGTTCGCTGGCGACTGATGTTTTCCCGGTCCGCTGGGCCTGGATTCTCCTCCTTGCACCACAAACACAGGCACACAAAAACAACCACCGACACTGGCATGGGCGTCAACAGGATTTTGCCTTGGGGGGTGCAAACCCGTGTTACATCGCGTCTGGGGGAGGAGGGGAGAGAGAGAGAGAGAGAGAGAGCTGGCATAGCTTGGGGTGGGGGGGCAAGTGCCGGTGTGGCTTGAGGGGGGGGCAAGTGCCCCTTTTGCACACGTGTCCCCCGTTTTATGGCCCACTTTGAAGGGGAGAACAGTAGCGGTTTCAGTCAGGCGCGCTTTCAATGTTCCAAAGCCACGGTCGCGGGGGCCGTATGCTAGACGCGTGGCTTCTCAGCACTCCGAAACAAACTGTCCGCGCCACACGGAACGTATCCACGTGCGGTCCTCGCTGCCATGACCGCTGATTTATCAGTAGCTCTACTGATGTTTGTAATTTCTGCTGATTCAGTGAAAAGGCGACGGAATCTACTGCTTTTTGGTCTTTTTACAAAAATGAAAGGAACCTCTACGTTTTTTTTAGTAAAGTTTACATTAATGCGATATCACCAGACAAACAAGAAATTTCCTTCTTTGCGATGTTCTAAAACGCAGCACTACTTTTGACTGACGAGCCATAGAGACCATAGAGTTTCATAGAGTAAGTATTACAGGAAGCTCTATGTTATGAGCAAATACCAGCAAGTCGTGAGACAGAAATGTGAATGCACAACGCGCCCCACAGCACAGGGCCTACTTTTACCGTTCAATAAAGGTCATCCTGTCATCTCTCTTAACAGTTTTATTTTAGTTATTTATTCATCCACTGATTGCTTACAAGAAACGAACGAGCATTGTTACGGCCACTAATATACATTTTCCAGGAACTGACACTTCGCAATGCACTTAGCGTGAAAATATGCTCAGTAGTGAAAGGAGATCTACCCGCTCGCCCCCTCACCCCCGCGTCCCTCCCTCTCCTTCTCGAGGCATGCGGGAGTAAGTGTTGCCATTCGTCCTCATGTTCCTCTCATTTTAACGAAGGACCAAGCAGTTACCCTCCGAACTTTGCGCACGGCACGCATGCTTCTGCAGTTCGTCCTTCGAGGGAGTAAAGCGCCCTTTTTCGGATGAACTGCGCAGTTGCTCCCGAAAACTTTTTAGAGTGTTGACTGCAAAATGGTTGAGATGTTTCGCCACCTATGCCGGTGGCGTATGCACAGAACCGGCATGCAACACTAACCGTGGCCCCCTAGCAGACATTTACAAGGACGTATGTGGTTAGTGAACTGATTGACCTCCTCTCATTTCAGCCAGTGCATACTGAAGATGAAGATGGCGAAACGTCTATACCATTGTGTTGCTAAGTAAAACTTTTTTCACGCAACACAGAGAACACAATCCAGGTTTTCTCCAGCACAACTCTCTCACACTACTTGGCTGTCCGACTTTCCTGGAAGTTGGCACGATGGCTTGCTCACAGCAGCCAAAGTGCACCTGATTGCGTTGCTCACAGGTAGACTTGCTCTTAATGGAACAGTGCAAGGGGGACTGTCTGCCAGTGCACTTTGTCTATACTTCAGTCTCGCGGATACAAAATATACGATGCTTCTCGATTGGCAGTTGCACCGACTTGAGGGCCCGGCTATTCTTGGCTCGACAGACGCCCGCACGTACGGTTGCACTTGCACTCTCGGAAAGGTTCATGTGCTTCTCTGCAATCCTGTCCCACCTCTTTGTTTTATATCTGACTTGCTGGAGTTATAATATTGAGTGAGTGCACATGTCTGCCCTTTCTCTGTGTTTCCACATTGGATCCAACTGCACCTAGCAGCCAATGGTAAAGTTAGAATGCCTGCCCCACCATCTACAGCTGCGATTCAAACCCGGGCCTTTTGAGTGGGAAGCGGGCATTCTACCCCTGCACCACTTTAGCGGAGCCGCGCGCAACTCTTAAACGACGACACCTTGCAGACTACCGATCGCAGCGCTGCAAGCGGATTGACCCTGTTTGAGCTTCACTTTTCGAAGCTCGTTCCGAGCACTCCCCGGTTCGCAGCAACAAGAGCTTGATTTGGGCTAGTTGGTTCATGCAAGAAGTCATCTCATAGCGGAGAGTGTTGAATGTGCCATTACTAACTACAAGAAATCCCCGCGACGGCCGCTGAAGAAGAATGCCACCTATATGAAAGATGACAATTTGGAAGCGATACAGGCCGATAAAGAAGGTGGATTCGTGGTGCTTCCGCAAGAGTTATTTCAGTCAAAAGCGACCACGGCTATTCACAAACATTTCAAGCCCATAAAATTCGACCCCAAACAGCAGAAAAGAAAAGCGCTGAAGCTGACCAAGGACCTTAATTTGGAGACACTAAGAAAGCTAGTGGGCAAGTTTGAAAGAGGCTACTTGGAGGTTTTTTTCTCTTGCAAAACACACAATCCGGAGCATTCTTTCAGAGTGATAGTTTCGGAGAGATCATCATGGCAAAAACATGTAGGACAGTTTCTTCAGGACAATTTGAAAAAGCTGGCTTTTGAAGATTCGTTCTTAGTTAGAAGCTCCACCGAACTGGTCCAGGAACTACAGGAAGGGTTTCATTCCAACGTCGTGGGATTTTCAATAGACATTGAGGACCTTTAATATTCAGTTCTATGTAATGACATTCTTTGTGCTGAGCGGAAGTGTTTTGAAGAACAGGAGCCGCAGTTTCAGAACGCTATAGGCATGAACTCTGACAATTTTATCACGCTCCTAGAATTTTATCTTAATTCGACAACCATCAACCACGATGGGCAATTCTTAATCTAACGCAATGGCATGTGTATAGGTTCATCACTAGCCCACTTCTTTGCGACATCTTTTTATCTGTAATAGACAAACGCATTTCTGCGAGCCTTGCATGTGTTCCTGTACGCCGAGTGTATCGTTATGTTGACGATTACGTTGTGCTTGTTGAAGAGAGCGGACTAATGTGTTTTAATGATAAAGTTACGGCCGTGCTCAATGTCTTCAAAGAGCACTGGAGGGGGCTCAACTTCACATTTGAATTGCCAAAAGACAAGTGCATACAGTAGTTAGACGTTCGCCTTTCGTTCTCTGATAATGGACATACTTGCTGGTGCTATCAACCTAGGAGCGCTAAGAATGTCCCTCCGTTTGACAATGGCCATTCCAAGTTAATCAAAAGAGGAATTGCCACTACGTGTATTCAGGCCGCCCTTCATACGTCATGTGAGCACAAGGCTGACGCCAGTCTCACTACGCAGATTGAAAAAACTAAATAAAACTCAATAAAACTTTTTGTTGGGCTAGTTGAGCGCTGAGTGTCGTGTGTGTTCCTCGGGTGGATGAGTGAGCGTTTGTGTGAGTGTTTGCGGGAGTCAAGTTTGCGCTGATCATCCTACACTATGTGAAAAACTAAAAGCTGCTGGCTATCCCAACAGCGTCGTCATACCCGTTTGCAAGCCTCCTACAGAAAGTAAAGCGCCAAAACACGGGACCAAAGGGAAAACAAAATGATCAAAGACCATTACATGTCATACCGTACGCATACGGTGTCTCACAGCTTGAACAAATTAGCAACCAGATACGATATTAATTTGTTGTTTTCCGCCCCGTGCAAGCTCTCAAAAGTGTGTGTCCTAAATTGCAAGAAGACTGGTCGACCATGCAACATTCGTCATGAGCACAGCTTCACAGAATGTCAATCAAATGTTGTCTATGAGATACCGCTAACCTGTGGAAAATTATATATAGGTCAAACAGGGCAATATTTTAATGAACGAGCTAGGCAGCATGCGTACAACGTTAAGTATGGGTATGGTAGCCATATGGCTGTACATTGCAAGGAATGCAAGTGCAGTCCTATATTCCATACGACAAGGTTTTTGAAAAAAAGCAAAAACGAAGCATGAAAGAGAAATTATAGAAGCGTTTTTCATCAGGAAGGCCTCGGATCAGTGCACCTTCACTTCACCTATCCGATAGAGAATATTCTTTTCTTAGTTGGCAGTCATACATAGTCTCACACATGTTATCGCGCATGCGCACGGATCCTGCACCATGTATAAAAGCGGCCGGAGCACCTTCAATAAACTTTAGTTGAAAGTCAGCGCTCTTTCCTGTGTGTCGTTTTTTTCCCACTGATGTTCCGCTGTACCTAGGATATGCCCCTTTTCGAGTACACTCTAACGTGGGTCACTTTCCACGTCAGTCTTCAGATGCGCCGTCAGAATACTGCGCTTCAGATATTCAAATAGAAATTCCCATACACGCACCAATACAAGCAAGTTTCTTGCACAGGAGACCACATCGAAAAGAACAATACATAGGCGTCTAATGAGTGTTGATTCAATATCGCAGTGTGAGTAGAAAATAATGTCCAGGATACATATTGGCAACTTAGGAAAGTCCCTTGTTCGCATTCAGCAAGACTAGGATCTCGATGTTGGTATCCGACCGAGGAATCTGTTTCCTCGTCGGCACTTCGTTGGCAATGTTGATGAGCCGTTCCATCAAGTGCTTGAGGGTACTGCCGTGTTGTACACAAATAGGGACAATTCAACCGTGGTCGTAGGGGCGAGGGCAGGCTCAGCGAGCGCAACAAGAATGTAGTGCTGGATGTCTCGTTTATTGCACGACAGACTTTATCGGTGCGGCGGCTGTCGAACTGAACTATAATAAAAGTTATAGACCGATAGCCGTGGAGATAACTCGCATGTTGAAGGGATGCCTGCCCAAACGAAACCATCGAAGGCACCGGACAGGCGCCACTGCAGCACCCGCGTTCACTGCGTTTCGGTCCTCTTCCCCGCTATCCACGCAACCGGGTGTCAAAAGACATTTGTCGATAGCTGCCGGCGGCATGCACGAGATAGACGATCGAGCCAGCCGCTAAAGACCACGCGACGAGAGAAACATTCCCAGGAACTGGGCCGAAGCTTCGCAGTCGCCAGCGCGCGAACATAAAACCAATAAAACGTCGGAAGACACAGAACCAATAAAACATCAGAAGAGTACGCTACACGCGGCAAGCCGCTCACTCCCAAGGGGTAGAACCAAAGTGTAACTTCGCCACCGTTACGTTGGGGCCGAAGACCATTCATGCGCAGTGGGAGGCCACCGCGCGGGATTTCGGTGGTCAGCTGCTTCACTCATTTTCTGCAACCTCTAGCGCGTTCATTGGCGCCTCTGTCCCATGCCCCCTCTCCCCCCTCCCCCCCCGCACACACACACACACGAAAGGTACTTTCGAGTTGGCCGAACAAAAAAGTCACCGAGGTAAAAAAGTTGCGTGCCCTTTCCTGGCGGTAGCCTTACAATGGGGTTCGATGATTCTCGAATATCAAGTAAAAGTTCTCCAAAGTGTGTAGATCTAAACTCCAGAACGGCCCGTCATTGCTGTCAGACTGGCTCAGACAAAAAAAAAATAAACAATATCAGCTGTTCCTTCTGTGCATGGTCGGTCTTGACATCACGCGCTTCTCTGGGCCCCCGGCGGGCGCCTTAAAGTGGAAACCAGGATGCAGCATAGTCAAGGGACAGGCGAGCGGTAGATTCTTGCGCCTCACGCGGTCGCCCATCCACCCTGTTCTGCATGATGTGCTGTGTGCAGACGCCTGTTCAATGTCGAGGAGCGTTTACAGCAGGACGCCGTTCCCTATGCCGTTCCAACGTAAACGTAACGAGTTACCGTTACAGTTCCACCGATTCTCAATGGAACGGTGGCGTTCCTCCGTTCCTCCAAAAAGGAACTAGTTCCTAGAACGTCGTTCCTTGGAACGCCGTTCCGTACAACACTGCTGTTAAGGCATTTGATTTCATCTTTATGCAAGTTAATCGACGGTTGGCTCACGCATGCGCTACCATCATGTATAGGCGAGCTCATGCAACACGTTGTCCTGCAACGCTTGCAGCCGTTCCTGGAAGGCAAGTCTTTTTTCTCGCATACGCAGTTCTGCTTTCGTCCGCACTTGTCAACGCGGGACGTGTTACTGCAGTTGAAAGAGCTGGTCTTGGGTCCACCGCGAGGGGCCCAAACCCGCGCTTTGCTTGCGCTGGACCTTCTGCCGGCCTTCGACAATGTGGAGCACGACCTCATTCTCAGCAGCCTCGCCGAATCACGCTGCGGCGTTCGAGTTTATAACTACGTCCGAGCCTTCCTTCGCGACCGTACCGCAACAACTGGTATAGGCCCTCATCGCTCCAGTATCATCCACCTGCCGGGCAGAGGCACCCCTCAAGGAGCTGTGACTTCGCCACCACTCTTTAACATTGCTGTGTCAGGTTTTCCCAAACAACTTGAGCAAGTTGAGGATCTGCACCATACCATCTATGCCGACGATATCACGTTGTGGACGTTTCGTGGTTCTGACGGTGCCATTCAAGACCGGCTACAACGAGCAGTCGAGGTCGTGTCAGACTATGCTCGACAGGGCGGCCTTACTTGTGCCCGGAACAAGTCTGAGCTCCTTGTCTTCCGCGGCCGCAGTAAGAATCCCCCACCCCACATCAATGTACTCGTCGAAAGGACACTCATCCCTCAGGTAGAGCGAGCACACATCCTCGGACTTTACGTTCAAGCAGATGGCAGGGCTAGACGCACCATCTCTCTACTCTCCCGCCAGACGGAACAGATCATTGCCATGCTCCGACGCGTAAGCAACCGACGCTCAGGCCTTGGGGAGCTGGACATGCTTCGTCTAGTAGACGCGTGCATTCTAAGCCGCTTTAGTTATCACTTTCCCTTTCACCGGTTAACGCAAGGACAACGTGAACGAGTGAGGGTACTTGCTTGGGCCAGTTGGTATATATTCATTGTTACTTATTGCGCACCACTTTCAGGACGAAGACTGAACCACACGAACACAAGCGCAAACTTACAACTGAATTTATTGGACGGACGCATGAAGCTTTTATACAATCGCGTACCATAGTAATAAACAAGCAAAATGAAAGCATTTACAAAAAAGGGGGATATATATATATATATATATATATATATATATATATATATATATATATATATATATATATATATATATATAATATTACATTACTGATAGACACTCATGCCGATGAATCACACACCTATCGCATATCCCTGCATTACATATTCAGATACATTATTTCCTTCTGCGTTAGTCCCAAAGATGCCATACTGACGCAGTAAGCCCTTGCTTCCCTTCTCTTCCAGTCACTCAAAACTTGTGAAAAGAGGGGTTGCAAGCACGTGCCTAAAGAATGCTTTGCAGAAGTCTTGCCATCATTTAATGCAAGAAAGCTTTCAAGCCCAACTGGGTCGACTGAAGCAGGCAGGGTATCCAGGTTATGTCCCTATGTCAGTGGCTAACTCTCTATTGCAGGCAGTCAAGAAGTCCCAGAAGGAGCGAGTGCAGAATAATCCCCAGAGCGAGAAAGGGAATTTTCGTAGGACCGCTGCGATACCGTACTTTCACGACGTCTCCCATCGCCTGAAAAAGATTGGGGGTCGTGTCGGAGTGCAAGTAGTTTTTACGGCACCCCGTAAGTTGTCGTCACTTTGCAACGTAAGAAAGGAGAAGGTGACGGGAACAAGTGCTTGCACAACTAACCACAGAAATAAGTTTGTGAATTGTGTAGAAAAAGTGGTGTACGAGATTCCGCTCACATGCGGAAAGAAATACGTAGGCCAGACGGGAAGGTGCCTAAATGAAAGACTGCGGGAGCACAACAACAATGTGCCTAAATCGGTGCAAGGCCACCTAGGCTTGCATTGTCGAGATTGCGGATGCCAGCCGAAGTTCAGTGAAACCAAGGTTGTCGCTAGGCACAATAATCAGATGACTCGCGAAATCATTGAGGCGTCCGAGATTGTTCGCCTGGGGGATGACTGCGTCAGTATGGCATCTTTGGGACTAACGCAGAAGGAAATAATGTATCTGAATATGTAATGCAGGGATATGCGATAGGTGTGTGATTCATCGGCATGAGTGTCTATCAGTATAGTAATATTATTTATATATATATCCCCCTTTTTTGTAAATGTTTTCATTTTGCTTGTTTATTACTATGGTACGCGATTGTATAAAAGCTTCATGTGTCCGTCCAATAAATTCAGTGGTAAGTTTGCGCTTGTGTTCGTGTGGTTCAGTCTTCGTCCTGAAAGTGGTGCGCAATAAGTAACAGTGAACGAGTGGACACGCTCATCCGTAAGGCCATCAAGGTCGAGTTGGGGGTTCCGCACTATACTTCTACGCAGCGCCTTTTGTCGCTAGGAGTGCACAATAACCTCGATGAGGTGCTCGAGACCCAGTGGATTAGTCAGCGCCAACGCCTCCGCACTCCAGCGGGTAGACAGCTACTCACCCGCCTGGGTCACCCAGTCCCTCCTGCACCCCCAGACACAGGGGACTTCCATGCCACTCCAAATAGCTCGAGTACTTCGCGTGCATCCCCTACCACGCAACATGCACCCTGAGCGTAACACCAGTCGTCGGCGGGCACGGGTGAGATACCTAAACCGCACTCTCAGCGAGGTTAAGGAGGATAAGGTTTATTACACGGATGCGGCTTGCACGGCAAAGGGACACACGGCCGTGGTGGTTAGCGGCACTCATGAGATAGTAAGTGCTGCCTCGATCTCCTCATCATGTTCAGCCACCGACTCGGGCGAGATCCTGGCTGTTACCCTGGCCATCCAACACACCTTGAGCCTCCCCGCGGAAACGTACTACATAATCACCGATTCGCAAGCGGCATGTCGGGCTTTCCTAACAGGTCGCGGCATTCCCGAAACCTCATATTCTATTCTTTTACGTACATCCAAAGTTGCATCAGACATCAGCCACACCATACACCTGCTCTGGACTCCTGGTCATGCCTCACTGTCGGGTAATGAACGCGCTCATGCGGCCGCTCGAGAACTCGCCCTCCGAGCAGCGCCGCGCAGTGAGGCGGCCAACGCAGAGCTAGGTTCCCCACTTCTCACATATCACGAGGTTACACAGCATTACAAATGCCAACGACAGCGATACCAACCCGCACCAGCGCCCTTCACACGAGAGGAGGCTGGCGCACTCACACGAGAGGAGGCTGACGCACCTTCACACGAGAGGAGGCTAGTCCGGCTGCAGACACGAACATTTCCAAATCTGCACTTCCTGCACAAATTAGATCCAACTCGCTATACCGACGCCTGTCCAGGATGTGGCGCCATCCCCACAACCTTTCACGTCACCGTAGAGTGCACCGGTGCCTACTTCCTTCCCCTCCCACCAATCCTTCGGTCCACCCGTACCCCAGAGCTGTGGGAAGGCATCCTTCGCGACGGCGCCCCCGAGGTCTGTCAGGCGCTCGTCCAGCGGGCCCAGGCTGTCGCAGAGGTTGTCATAGGAGTCCCGGAATAGGGACCCTCCCCGTTTTCTTTGCACTTTAATAAAGGAATGTTTTCATCATCGTCATCCATGGATCACCAAATGAAGACCCAGAAACCTGGCTCGAGACGTTCGAAAGGGTCTCAACATTCAATAACTGGGACTCCGAGGACAAGCTGCGCCATGTGTACTTTTACCTGGAAGACGCAGCAAGGACATGGTTCGAGAATCGGGAATCCGCTCTTCGAACCTGGGACCTCTTTCGCAGCACTTTCTTGGAAACGTTCGCTAGCGTTGTTCGAAAGGAAAGGGCCGCAGCCTTGCTGGAGACGCGGGTCCAACTCACAACGGAAAGCGTGGCCATCTTCGCACAGGAAATGACCCGACTGTTTCGCCATGCTGACCCTGCCATGCCCGAGGACAAAAAAGTCCGCTTCCTTATGCGAGGAATAAAGCAAGAGCTCTTCGCTGGGCTAATGCGGAGCCCACCCTCGACAGTCCAAGAATTTGTCTCAGAAGCGACGACGATTGAGAAGACTCTGGAAATGCGCACCCGCCAGTATAATCGCCGATCGATTCAAGACAGCCCCGCTGTTCATGCCCTCGGCTCCGACGACCTGCGCGAAACAATCCGAGCGATCGTGCGGGAGAAATTGCGCAAGCTGCTGCCCTCACCACAGCCTCAAGTGGACTCGATCGCAGACTTCGTTCGAGCGGAAATCCAGCAGTCGATGGGCACCCTTGAACCGCCACAGCCTCAGCCGCAAGCCTTGAGCTACGCTGCTGCAGCCCGACGCTACACTCCCCCGCCACGCCCTCGTCAAGACACCGCATCGACGCAGTTCCGTCGCCAGACACCGGCGCTGCCGCCGCAACCATCGACGCCCTACCGCCCACCGGTCGGCCAGCGCTACACCCCGAGGAAGACCGACGTTTGGCGCGCCCAAGACAACCGCCCGCTCTGCTACCACTGCGGGGAAGCCGACCACACCTACCGCCGCTGCCAGCATCGACAGATGGGGATACGCGGTTTCGCCGTCAACTCGCCGTGTCCACAGCGGGGTGAACGACCTCACGACAACGCTGACTACCTCGCAGGAGCGCAGTGGACACCACGACAACCTTCCCGATCGCCGTCGCGAGCCCTTTACATGTCACCGCAGCGCCGCCAGTACACCGGTCCTACTCGGGGCCGTTCCGCAAGCCCATATCCGAAAAACTAAGGTCAGCAACCGATGGAGGTGCGGTTGCTGTACGACGAAATACCGAAGATCCTCCGACGACGCCGCCGCGACAGAATACGCCGCAAGCCGAATGAGGCCATGACGTCGACACTTCGTGGCCCGAAGACCTGACGACGCGACTAGGAAGCAACGGAACAAACCGACGTAGCCGTGATCTAACGCCACGACCTAACCGCAACGCAAGACAACGAACTAGCGACCTCGACGTTCTTATCGACGGCCACAGCGTCACAGCTCTCGTCGACACCGGAGCCGACTATTCTGTCATCAGTGGACCGTTCGCCACCAAGTTGAAGAAAGTCAAGACCGCCTGGGAAAGCCCCGAAATCCGGACGGCTGGAGGTCACCTAATAACGCCGGCAGGAATCTGCACAGCGAGAGTATCTATTAACGACCGGGTTTATACCGCAAGCTTAGTAGTCCTACAGCATTGCTCGAGAAATGTCATCATGGTATGGACTTCTTAGGCCTTCATGGTGCAGTCGTCGACCTGAGATTCAAGTCGATAACACTATCCACAGAAAAAGCTCTACCACCGCGGACGCCGCCAGGGAAGCACGCCTTGAATGTGCTGGAAGACCAGGTCACCATTCCCCCTCGCTCCAGCGTCATCATTTCCGTCGGCGCTCAGAAATTAGCAGACCTGGAAGGCGTCGTTGAAGGCGACCACCACCAGTTGATGAACCGCGAGATTTGCGTCGCAAGAGGAATAGCAGAGTTGAGGGGAGGGAAAGCAACAGTGAAGCTCACAAATTTCAGCAACGAGTATAGGTACGTGAACAAAGGGACGACGGTCGCCTACATCGAAGAAATTGTGGAAGCCACCAATGCTTTCGCCCTCTGCGATTCTTCCGAGCCTACGCCGACGAACCAAGCTCCTCAACCAGCTTTCAACGTCAATCCTAGCCTTCCGAAGCATAAGCAAGAACAGGTCAAAACCCTGCTCTTGCAATACAAGGACTGCTTTTCGTCGTCGTCAAGAATTCGGCAGACCCCAGTCGCAAAACATCGCATTATTACAGAGCAAAGTGCCAGTCCACTCCGTCAGAGCCCGTACAGAGTTTCGACGCGAGAACGCGAGGCCGTAAAGAAACAAGTCGACGAAATGCTACGCGACGACATCATCCAGCCGTCCAAGAGTCCGTGGACGTCACCCGTGGTGTTAGTGAAAAAGAAGGATAGAACCCTACGTTTCTGCGTCGATTATCGTCGCCTAAACAAAATCGCAAACAAGGACGTGTATCCTCTCCCACGTATAGACGACGCCCTGGATCGACTCCACAGCGCGAAGTACTTTTCGTCGATTGACCTCAAGACCGGCTACTGGCAAATCGAGGTCGACGAGAGAGACCGAGAGAAGACTGCCTTTATAACAGCAGACGGCCTCTTCGGTTCCAAGGTGATGCCCCTGGGTCTTTGCTCGGCGCCTGCGACTTTCCAACGCATTATGGATACAGTACTGGCAGGCTTGAAGTGGCAAAGTTGCCTCGTGTACTTGGACGACGTTGTTGTGTTTGCGTCAACCTTCCACGAGCACCTCCGGCGCCTTCAGGCTGTACTTCAAGCAATGAAAACCTCTGGACTCACCCTGAAGCCAGAAAAGTGCCGCTTCGCGTACGAAGAGCTCTTGTTCTTGGAGCACGTGATTAGCAAATCTGGAGTTCACCCCGACCCACGGAAAACAGCTGCCATCGCTGCCTTCCCGCAGCCCACCGACAAGAAGGCCATACGGCGATTTCTGGGCTAGCGCGACTATTACTGGCGTTTTGTCAAAGGCTTTTCACGGATCGCCGGGCCGCTAACGCACCTCACGAAAACCGACGTGGAATTCAAGTGGGGAACAGCGCAAGTCGAAGCATTTCAAGAACTGAAATGACGCCTGCAGACGCCGCCGATACTTGCGCACTTCGACGAATACGCCTACACGGAAATCCACACCGACGCAAGCAGCGTAGGGCTCGGAGCTGTCCTAGTGCAGAGGGCTGACGGACTAGAAGGGGTTGTCAGTTATGCTAGCCGGTCGCTATCTAAGGCGGAAGCCAACTATTCCACAACAGAAAAGGAGTGCCTTGCCATGTTTCGCCCCTATCTTTACGGCAGGCCTTTCAAAGCTGTGAGCTACCACCACGCCTTGTGTTGGCTAGCTAACTGGAAGGACCTTTCAGGTCGATGGAGGCGAAAATGTTTGAGGCCCGTGTACTTAGATTTAGGTGCACGTTAAAGAACCCCAGGTGGCCAAAATTTCCGGAGCCCTCCACTACGGCGTCTCTCATAATCATATAGTGGTTTTGGGACGTTAAACCCCAGATATTATTATTATTATTATTATTATTATTATTATTATTAGGACCTTTCAGGTCGCCTCGCATGGTGGAGTCTGCGACTTTAGGAATTCGACATTACCGTCGTTTACAAGTCCGGACGAAAGCACTCCGACACCGACTGTCTGTCCCGTGCCCCCGTTGACCCACCGCCACACGACGACCAGGATGGTGACTACTTCTTGGGAACTTTAATTGCTGATGACTTCGGCGAACAACAGCGAGCCGATCCGGAAATCAAGGGTCTTGCGGAATGCCTCGAGGGCAAGGCCACCGTTGTTCCAAAGGTATTCAGGCACGGACTGGCGTCGTTTTTCATGCGGAATGGCGTTCTCCTAAAGAAAAATTTCTCGCCACTCCGTGCCACCTACCTCCTTGTAGTACCTTCAGCATTACGTCCAGAGGTTCTGGAAGGTTTATACGACGACCCGACGGCTGGACGCCTCGGTGTTTCCCGTACGCTCGCGAGAATGCAAGAAAAGTACTACTGGCCTCGCCTCACTACCGACGTCACCCACTACATAAAGATTTGCCGAGACTGTCAGCGACGGAAGACACCGCCGACAAGGCCAGCTGGACTTCTTGAGCCGATCGAGCTATCTCGCCGGCCGTTCCAGCAAATCGGGATGCACTTACTGGGTCCCTTCCCGACGTCGAATTCCGGAAACAAATGGATCGTCGTAGCTATCGACTACCCCACCCGCTACGCCGAGACAAGGGCCCTGCCTAAAGGCAGTGCCGCCGATGTAGCCAAGTTCTTCGTTGAGAACATCGTCCTGCGTCATGGCGCCCCAGAGGTCCTCATTACTGACAGGGGTACGGCCTTTACTGCGGACCTAACTCAGGCGATCTTGGGATACAGCCAGACCAGCCACCGCCGGACCACCGCCTACCACCACAGACAAATGGCCCCACCTAGCGCCTAAATAAGACCATGGCCGACATGCTGGCCATGTACGTTGACGTCGAACACAAGACGTGGGATGCCATCCTTCCATACGTGACCTTCGCGTACAACACGGCCGTGCAAGAAACGACGCAGATGGCGCCATACAAGTTCGTATATGGAAGGAACCCGGCAACGACGCTCGGCGCCATGCTGCCCAACGTCACCGACGAATAAAACCTCGACGTTACTGTTTACCTTCAACGCGCCGAAGAAGCCCGACAGCTCGCCCGCCAACGCATCAAGAATAAGCAGATGACCGACAGCCACCGTTACAATCTTCGACGACGCTTCGTGGAATGCCAGCCCGGCGACCGTGTTTGGGTCTGACACCAATACGCCGACATGGACTCAGTGAAAAACTTCTTCGGCGATACTTCGGGCCATACAAGGTGCTTCGACGTCTCGGCGCTCTAGGCTACGAGGTCATCCCGGACGGCATTTCTAACTCCCAGCGACGCCGCGCATGACCTGAAGTCGTCCATGTCGTGCGCCTTAAGCCATTTTTGAGGCGTTAGCGAACCTGTGGACTCTTTTTGCTTTGCTATGCACTTTTTTCTCTCTTCTATGTTCTGTCACAAGCATCGGGACGATGTTTTTTCAGAGGGGGGCAATGTCACGCGCTTTTTGCTATGTTTGTGTAACTGGTCCGTTGCACGTGTGATCGCTGTCTTGCGCGGGCCGCGCCAGAATTTCTGGGAACATTCCAGATTGTAGTAGATGATTTTTTCAAGATTGCGTACATGACGCGAATAGTCAAGAATATTCTGGAACTAACGCGGCCACCAGCGATGAGGCTCGAATGTTCGATGCCGCATGTATAAAATGCCGGCGCGCCTTGCCTCGGCTCAGTTTATCGGCGGCCGACGCTCTGTTCGCCGCTATCAGTGTACAATGTGCATAGGCGTATCTACCGGGGGGGCAAGGGGGGCGCTAGCCCCCCACTGAGAAATGTTAGGGAGGCGGAGCCCCCCCACTTTCGACAGTGGTCATTGTCGGCTGCAGACTGGGAAACTAACAAGTGAGGCAAAGTTTTACTTGAACGCAGCAATAACATAATTATGTAAAAAAAGTTGCCTACAATTCTGCTGTGACGACGGTCCTCTGTCATGACCACGCATTGCAGGCTCTCTGCGGTGCGGGCTGCCTATTCGGCGCTTTCGCGCCTTGCGCTCGAGCATTGCAGAAGAGGCTATCGCACAGCAGGGACTCTACAAGATTACAGCAATCTGTCATGATTTTATTTTGTTCGGCCTGGCCTGAAACTTACGTAATCGGCGACGCAAATACGGGCTGGTACCAGTAAACGTTTGATAGCCCGATCAAACGCTATCCTTTTTCAGGAAATTTAGTTTCTTTCATTCAAAACGAATAGCATCGCCACTGCTTGATATCCAAACTGCTGTGAGTTGATGAGTATGCAGAAGAGTTCGAGTATTTTAGTTGTGCCGATCCAGGAGAGCTAAAGAAAATTCCCACTTTAGTCTCCGATTAGCCTGGTTCACAAGTTGCTTATCGTATGGTAGCCTGCAGCGATGGCGGCGAGCTTGTAACAAGGCAGTGGACTCAGCGCATTGAATATCCCAGCTTTCAAGTTTGCCCTGTAGCTTGGTCTACCTCACCAGGGAGATGATCAGCGTCCACGGTTTCCTGGACTAAGGCTGCCCAACTGCGCAGGATTGTGTCTTTTCCTAATAATGTTTATTTCTCTGTCTGCTTCTCTGTCAGCAGCGATGAGTTCACAGAGAGTTGTATGCACGCAAAAACAGCTCAACGCCGTTATACTATAACTGAAAGTATGTTTTACACATATGAATCCATCTCGCCCGCCGCTTTAAGTAGCCGCTGCCATTGTGATTGATGGGCAGCCTTCTTGAATTACGCTCAGAATGAGATACTCTCTGGCTATTCAAAAAAAGAAAACGGCAGATCCCACGTACCGTGGGACTCGATGTTATGCGAAGCATACGCGGGATGGTGACTGTGGCGTAATTTTTCACATTGAGCCAAAGGTTACAGAATGACGCTAAACAAATGTGGAAGTGACATACGCACACTCATATGTTGAAGAGTCCCATATGTATTATATAACCAGTTGTTTGCTGTTCCGTAACGATGGCAACAGAAACATGGATGTTACCAACACCAGACGCGGTAAGCTCATATGTAGTGCTTATATACTTCAATATTGGATAGCGCGAATTCGAACCGTACAAAGAAAGAACACAGATGCACAGAACAGGTGTTACTCGCAACTAAGCTTCATTCAGGAAAGTTTCCTTAGATATATGGTACGCAGCCGAGTGGCACGCGCAGGCGCACTGCACGTACGTTACAGTCACAGTTGCAGTTGTTACAGTTGCCTTACAGTTGTTATGATTATACTTGTCCGTTATGACGGAGAGCGCGCGCACGTTTCACAAACCTGCTTGTATGTGTAGAAGGGGTTCTTGACAGTTCTTGAACAAGGTCATCATCACCGTGATCAGTGAGCACCAGCAGCTGGACCGGACTTGTTATCGGATCAGTTCGTGATTGTGGCTACGAGGGGTGTAAGTGTAGTGAAGTGCGAGGTATAGTGCAGCTCGTAGAAATCCTGGATGCCTCTTACGATGAAATGATCTATAATGCCTCCTGTCTTGGACGTGGCAGCGAGGTCTTTTGATGCCCTGTCCACATCCAAGACGTCTTTCACACACTATAAGGACCAGGCGCTGTTGGGTCTTGATAAGTCAATGTTGAAGACACCGGTAACGATGAGAGGCCTGTTTCTATCGGCAGATTTATTGTAGGGAAGCATTGACCCCGTTTTTTTTGTAATCCACGTGGTCCACTTGTGGACCACGTGAACAAGCGGATGGTAGTTGGGCGTCTTCCAGGGCTGTTCTGTCTTCAGCTCCGTCACTTTCCTTGCGTCCACCGCGGTGGTGTAGCGGTTACGGTGCTCGGCTGCAGACCCGAAAGTCGCGGATTCTATCCCGGCCACGGTGGTCGCATTTCGATGGGGGCAAAATGGTAGACGCCCGTACTGTGCGACTTCGGTGCACGTTAAAGAATACCCGATGGTCAAAATTTCCGGAGCTTTTCGCTATGGCGTTTCTCATAATCATATCGTGGTTTTGGGACATAAAACTCCAACAATTATTATTATTATCACTTTCCTTGCGTCCTTGCGTGTCAGTGTGTGTGTTCGCCATTACTGTATTGGTTGAGACTCTGTATCACATGTGGCACATACCCACATGACATGTACTCTGGTGTGCGGGTATGGGCCACACGTGTCTGAGAGAAAGGGTTTCATGACGTACGCTACAGATATTTTGCGTTATTAATGTCATGACCAGTGAATCGTGTTCCTCATACACTGATCCCCTGCCATGCCAATTTTGGTAGATTACAAGTTATGTAGACGACCAGGAGAGCGCCCAGACCTAGGCGGCTATATAGATAGATAGATAGATAGATAGATAGATAGATAGATAGATAGATAGATAGATAGATAGATAGATAGATAGATAGATAGATAGATAGATAGATAGATAGATAGATAGATAGATAGATAGATAGATAGATAGATAGATAGATAGATAGATAGATAGATAGATAGATAGATAGATAGATAGATAGATAGATAGATAGATAGATAGATAGATAGATATAGATAGATAGATAGATAGATAGATAGATAGATAGATAGATAGATAGATAGATAGATAGATAGATAGATAGATAGATAGATAGATAGATAGATAGATAGATAGATAGATAGATAGATAGATAGATAGATAGATAGATAGATAGATAGATAGATAGATAGATAGATAGATAGATAGATAGATAGATAGATAGATAGATAGATAGATAGATAGATAGATAGATGGACGGACGGACGGACGGACGGAAGGAAGGAAGGAAGGAAGGAAGGAAGGAAGGAAGGAAGGAAGGAAGAAAGAAACGGCCAAAGTGCCTGAGGTTCGCTAAGAAATGCTTCGCATTTAAAAACTTCGAGGTCGCTTGAGCTTCGCCTTCAAGAGTAGAACGCGATAGCTTAATCGGGCCCCGGCGCATGGCCTTCACAATTGCTAGCCTGGCTTCGGCTATCAGTGCATGCCTCAGCCGTGCCGTAAGGAAACGAATGACTCTGCGTGTAACATTGGCCGTTCCAAACTATCCTAGAATGCCTACTTCAAGTACAGCTGTTTAGTGACCACTACGCTATAATTTAGTCATTTTGCGAATCAGCGAAGGGCCCGCTACGCGTCCGTAAGGCAACATTCGAACCGACGCAGCTACTCACTTTGTGGAAGCTTTTGCAGATGATGACGAATAAATATGTCTGAGCGCTTTGTAATGGGTAGGCCTTTCAAACATCCACTCGTTGCGCAATTCACATGTTTTGACGCCTGGCGTGATTCTACGCAACAGCAACGCAATATTACATGCGCTAAGGAGACTCCTTCAACTACATGACGTTCATATAGTGTTTTTTTTTTTCCGAAGCAGTTTCAAGAAATACCGTGGCTCTGTGGTTGAACACGTGCTTGCCACGCAGCCGGCCAGGGTTCGATTCTCACTCAGACCCGAATATATTTATATTTATTTTATTTGCATCTTTCTAGGTTTTTCGGTCACGAACAAGATGATGATTTTTCGCTCACAACCAACGACGCCGTCAACGAAATTTCTGCGAAACGAGCTCTTAAACACAGTGCAGTAATGCGCTGCGTTAAAATTTAGTTCAGCGCAGTAATGCGCTGCTTATTGTGCACACTACATTTTAACACAGCGACGTCGCGTAACAAGGGGGCCATTTTATGGCACACCGAAAATTTTTGACGAATAGCGAAGAACCAATGTCGAACAATACGCCGCATTGAAAATAGTTTATTATTATGATTTCTTACGTATTCATGCGTAAGTGATAATTATGCGGTGTAGTTTAACGGTAAAATCGCCAACCTTCTTTCAAAGAAAATTGGAGCTTAGGCTGTTTACGTAAGCTATTTACTTGGAGTAGCCGGAGGAGAGCAGTAAACAGCCACTTCACCACTTTCCCTTTCACCCCCCCCCCCCCCAAGCTGGGAAAAATAATATAATAATATCTGGGGTTTAACGTCCCAAAACCACGATATGATTATGAGAGACGCCGTAGTGGAAGGCCCCGGAAGTTTCGACCACCTGGGGTTCTTTAACGTGCACCTAAATCTAACTACACGGGCCTCAAACATTTCCGCCTCCATCGAAAATGCAGCCGCCGCGGGCGGGATTCGATCTCGCGACCTTCGGGTCAGCAGTCGAGCGCCATAACCACTAGACCACCGTGGCGGGGTGCTGGGAAAAGTAGGAGGGCAAGGAACGACACCTAGCACATAAATTCGTAATCATTTATAATCGTATAGTACACACAATCAGCTCAATGTGCTTTCTATAGATATTAATCGACTGAACTTGGTGTTCTTCTTTAGAAAGACTTTAGATTAGAGGGCTCTAACAGTAAAGAAATTGACACTCGGCTTATTCTGAAGACTTCTGCGAAGTACCTTGCTTTGTCAGCAACATGTTTTGTTTAATACGTGAAAATTTAAGGTACTAGAGTCAGCAGGTCCTTCAAACTCAGAGTACTTACAATGCCAAACTGCCACTGCAAGGTTCGCATATGGAATGCTCAGATGAGGAATAGGTTAAAGGTGGCTGTACTATTTAAACTTGGCGGTAACGTTTCCAGAATGTTATTAAACACTGCTGTGTTGTCGCGGTATAGGGCGGCCCAGCCTGCACAATCAGTGGCGTAGCCAGGAATTTTGTTCGGGGGGGGGGGGGGGGGCTCACGTTGCAGCGCGACCTCCTCATTGAATTTTTAGAACGACTAAGTATATGAATAACATTTATTTATTTATTTATTTATTTATTTATTTATTTATTTATTTATTTATTTATTTATTTATTATTTATTTATTTATTTATTTATAACATCCTCAAAGGTCCCGTATGGGACCTTACATGAGGGGTGGGCCTCATAAAATGGCGGTATCGATTAAGGTGTATGTTAGGATGTGGTTGAGTCTGCTTCCTGGATGGCATTTTTGAAGCGCGCAAAATCGCGGATGACTACTCCTTCGTTCGGAAGGTCATTCCAGTCTCGGGCGCTGCGCAAAAAGAAGGACTGCTGAAATAAGGTGGTGTGGGCACGTGGCGGAATCACAGCATTTGGATGACTTGTGCGACGACCTCGATGAACCGGCTGGATGAGGTGGTTGTCACGCGGGGTTGAATCTGTGAAAAAAGTCACAGTTTCGCCGCAAGGCCGAAGCAATGAATGCGATAGCAAGAAACTAATGCTGTATGAAGTGAGGCTCGCCAATGGATACGCTCAGTTTGAACAGCGCTCCTGTTGCAAAGGCGGCCGAAGCAGCGAAGGAAACTAGCGTGCTTCAAGCGTCGAGCTGTGACACTTGATGATCGCGCTCATCTTCTGTTTGTTCGTTTAGCGGCGTCCCTTGAGCTCGAGTGGCTTTCGTACGCTCCGTAACATGAGCGCGGACATCACGGTGAAAGCGTGGAACATCCCTCTTCCCCTCAGCACAAGAAAACCGCGCGAGCAGACAGCGGAAGGGCAAGGTTCTCCCTGCGCAAGTATAAGAAGCGAGCGAGCTCGCCGACGACTTTTAAATGCGCCTGTCGCGCTCCTAACGCCATCTCGCTGGTAATGAAGAAACGCTTATAAGCGCAGCCGTCTCTGAGTCCGTCCAGCGGTAAACGGTGTGTATATAACGCTCGCCGTTAGCTACGTGGAGGATCTGCGTTTCGTGGCGTAGTGGCTAGCGCCACTCGCTGCGGAGGAAGAGGTCCCTGGTTCGATTCCGCGCTTCGGAAGCAGTTTTCTGAATTATTTTTCTTTGGGGCTTTTATATATATATACATACTTATACATATACGGTGCATGACGACGGCGACGGCAAAATCCAGCCGAGACTGTCCATATAATTGCTATCGCAATAAAAGGCAGAGACGTGCAATACGACGACGAAGAGCGAGGGTAGAAAGATTTAACTGGGATTTGAGGGCGGAGACGCTCGAGTAGCGGGAATATTCTGAAACAGTGAATCTGGTTGCTCGGTTCTGTACTGACTCAAGTATTTCGATATGATTAATTTGGTGGGGGTCAAAGATAGCAGATGCATACTCAAGTTTTGGTCTGACAATGGTTTTATAAGCGAGTAGTTTAACGGAAGGTGGTGCCATGGAAATGTTACGGCGTATGTACCCGAGAGCGCCGTTAGCGGAGTGAATTATGTGATTTATATGGTTGGCCCAAGGTAGGTCACTCGAAAGATGGACACCCAGGTATTTAAACGAGTCAGTAGCAGCTATATGACAGTTGTTGATTGTGTAAGTAGCCGGCGTGTGGTTTCGGCGACGATGGAAAGAAATTAGTAATGTTTTTTTCGCATTAAGGGACATCAACAAGGTGGTGCACCACTGCTGAATGCGTGAGAGGCCATGCTGTAGAGAGGAGACATCGGTGGGGTTATTTATAGGGCGGTAGAGGACACAATCATCAGCAAAAAGATGGATGTTAGGTTCAACGGAAAGCGGAATATCGTTAATGTATATTAGGAATAAAAGAGGCCCTAGGACGGTACCCTGGGGCACGCCGGACAAGACATGGGAGAGGTCGGAGGGCTGATCATTAACATGCACGAATTGTTTACGGTTTGTTAGGAATGCTTTAATCCAGTTAAAAACATGCCGATGAAGGTTTAGTCGCGAGGTTTTTAGAAAGAGACGGGAGTGGGGTACCTTATCGAAGGCTTTTTCAAAATCTAAGAACAGTGTGTCAATTGGGATGTTACGGTCCATATGAAGGTAAATGTCGTGCTGGAATAATGTTACTTGGGTCTAGCATGAGTGATCTTTACGAAAGCCATGTTAGTTTGGGTGAAAGAAGTTTACGGATGATAAAAATGTAGCAACATGAGAAAAGATGACGTGTTCCATGATCTTTGAACAAACACTAGTGAGCGAGATCGGTCGGTAATTACCTGCAAATGAGCGGTCACCTTTCTTGAAGACCGGAATGACCTTCCCAACTCTCCAGTCTAATGGGACTTCACCTGTGTCGAGTGACTACTGAAAAATGATTGACAATATGGAACTGCATACATGTTTAGTATTTTTCAGAATTTTGGCGTTTATATGCCATCTATACCGCATGACGAAGAGTTCTTTAATTGGTTAATAACTTTTACAATTCCCTCTGAATTGAATTCAATCTTTGGCATTGGCGGAAAAGCAAAATGCGGAAAATCAGGAAGTTCGTTGTTAGGTTCGTTAGTAAAGACGGAACAAAATGCAGAGTTGACTGATGGAACGTCGCAATCGGCAACGGGGGATCCAGAAGTGTCACAAAGAGAGCCTGTGGTTTTGTCGTCCGGTTTCATAATTTTCCAAAAGCGGCGTGGGTATGTACATGTATTACCATGTACGTACAATGTCACTGCTATTACCATTAACCTGTATTACCAGTGACAATTTGTATTAGATGCTGCAAATCACTTCTTGAATGCTGCCCTCTGTTAAGAACAAGTAAGAAATGTGTTTTTTTTTTCGTAAAAATATTATGTTGGCATGCCCGCAAAATCTTTCCAGGAATAACTGTCTTCAATCTTTTCAATATTTTTTGTGTGTGTGTGTAACAGGTACGGCAAATATCAATATCACGTAAACTTCGGAACTGCATCAGTTTTGAACTGAAGAAGCTCCTGATAACAAAAAAAATGAAGTCCTTAAAATAACCAGGACGAGATCAAATATTTTAATGTAGATTGTTTACGCAAAATGTTCATCTTTTTGCACAAATGATGCGGCCAGGGAAAAGCAAGAATGGGAAAGTACACCTCGAATACGGGCAAAACATAAGTCACCGGAAACAGTGCGCAGTATGCTTACGCAAAACTTCACAAATGTACATTTAAATATGCAATCAATAAACAGAACTAAGCAATGATCACTATACATAATGCCCAACTGTTATGTCCTTGGGCCAAGCTGCTGTCTCGGACGCACCATGGGGACAGAACTATAAAGGAAGAGCGCAGAAATAACGAAAGAAACTATTTCTAAACTGTTTTAAAAGTGCGAACCACTATTGTGCACTCAATATAAAAGGAAGGTTGCCGCTTCTAGTTCAAAAAGCAATGAAGAACAAGAACGACAAATGCAAGTAACAAACAATGCTGCTAGTACGGCTTCCCAATAGTTGAATTTGTTTGGTAACGCCGCGTATGCCGACCTCTCAGTGAACAAGGTGAAGCTGTCGATTGGCTGGTAATGTCCACCTCATGCCCGTATTCTTATGTTTATATTAGGTCACAGTGTTAACTGCTAAAAGGTACAAAATCCTCACGGCTTTAAAAGGTAGGGAACAATAATATTGCGTCAGAATTACGGGCTCATTGACCTGAACTCTGGAACAGCAGTGTCTTTTCCTTTCGTTTGCGCTGATTTTTTCCCTGCTCGGTATCAAAGGACAACGTCGACCCGTCGAGGAAGCTTCGCGAAACGGTCAATGACTTCCGACACGCTGATGTCGACATTTCCGTGGGTGTACAGAAGTGCCAAGCCAACCATGCGTTCCTCAGACGTCGTGGAGCGTAAGTAGTTCTTAAGTAACCTCATGCTTGAAAACGTTCTCTCTGCGCTGGCAGTGGTCACTGGAAGGGTGACTAGAATCCAGAGGCGTAGCCAGGGGGGGGGGGATTGAAACCCCCCCCCGAAATTTTTCAGTTTTGCTTGCGTATATATACGCGCACACATACAAACGCACGCACGAACATACATAAAGTATGGTTGAACCCCCCCCCCCCCCCCGAAAAAAATTTCTGGCTACGCCCCTGCTAGAATCCGAAGTAGCTTGTGCACATTCGCATAGAACCTGCTGTCGCAATGAGAGAGGGCATCGGTTCCGGTACCGGGGCACTGGTTTCTGCTTTGTTCGCCCACTTTGTCCACCATAGTCGCAGTTCTCCAAAACCAGCCCTCGTTTCGACATCATGCGCAAAAACGGTCAGGAGATTTTCTGATCCTTTCTCCCGATCATCTTGCATTGGTGGTATTGCGGATGGTACAATTGATGAAAAGTCCTTTAGAAGTGCCCTGTGCTTTTCGAACCGTTGGTTTAACTGGGCTACTACGTGGTCCATGAACGGAATGAACAGGGTTCTGCGAAAATATTCTTCCGCACTTTCGAATGCATTGCTCCCAAGTTTTTGCTTCCGGACACCGGCTCGACGCCTGGTGATCTCCACATTGTTTTTCTGCCAATGCCTGCGCTTGTGCAAATATTTTTGAGAAAGAAGCATTCGTGTTCTTGCGGTCACTTTCAATTGTCTGCTGTACCACTTCTATGTCGTCAATGGCAGCGCTCATGTCGATACTCCTCGTCTGCAGCTTCTTTGACAGTGGCAAAGTCAGTGCTAACACGTGCTCCGTCACATGCAGGCTTACAAGGAACGCTGGTGAAAGGAGTGCCAACATTAGACTGTTTGCCTGCACTGGACTTTCGCCATTTCCGTTAAACGTAATCTCCTCTATAGTGCTGCGATCAACGGCTCAAAGAGGCTCATAAATGAAAGCACTGCATCGTGCTTTTCGGCCCAGCGCGTTTCGCATAGTCCTAAAAAAGGAAAAGGCGCTGCCTTACTGAAAAACCAAAAAGACGCGTACCATCAAGGAAAAAAAGTAAGACAGGACAGAAAGGGCGTCACACTCGCAACTAACTTTATTCCCAGAACATCAGCATCATATATAACCACAGCGACCCTGCGCGCGCACATCGCCTCACAAGCTCGTCAAAAACCCGCGATAACAAGATTAACTAATCGAAAAATGAATCGATGAAACTAAATTCACCCACACGCAGAGCAACAGATGTGTCACTAACACAGCATTCTTTCTTCTTTCCAATATAGTATGCTTCCATAATTTCACGCGCTAAGACATCGTTACTCTTTCCAAGAACGGAAACACTGGCAAACCCAGGCTGCCTTGTGGACTCAGGACAGCTCAAACTTATCATTTTTCGCAAAACGTGTGAGCGGCTAGAAGATTTACGGAAAAAGACTGACGTCGCCTTCAGAGTCCAAAAACAGTTTCGAATGCCTGTGACGGAGCATGCCGCACACACAAATGGATTAAGGAAGTGACACGCGCAGTGAGTACATAGAGTGCGGCTGGATATTTCTCACGAGCTTGAACACCATTCGTTTTGCCGGCCATCGAACTTGCACCATCGTAGCCTTGACCACGGAGATGCTGCATGTTAATTCCCATTTCTATAAGGAGCCTTATGATGGTGTCGGCGAGGGCCCGGCCATTTGGTCGTGAATTGGGCTGAAGCCCCAAAGCCCCCCCCTCCCCCCCTGACTACGCCCCTGTGCACAATCTCTTTGTACAGATTCTTCCTTGACTTGAGACATCTCCATGAAAATAAAAAATCACGTCAAATTGAGAGCAAACGCAGTTCTCTCTTTCTCTCTCTCTCTCGCTATATATATACATGTGTGTGTATATATATATATATATATATATATATATATATATATATATATATATATATATATATATATATATATATATATATATATATATATTTGTTTGCGCGTGTGTGGCGCACAGAGTGAGCAACGCCACCCCCCCCCCCCCCTCTCGCGAACGAGTTGGTACGCCACTGACAGTGCGTATCGCTGTAGTTTGACTTTCCATTTCCCGGCCACAAGTTCGGCCAAATAAAATTTCATCTTCGACACGCCGACTGCTGCCTTCGTCGACGTCACGACCCCGTGACAATATACACAGGGAGTCGGATAGGTGTGTAAGTGTGCCCTCAATTGTCCTAACGAAAAAGGAGATTGGCTTCTTGGAGGGGCGCATGCGCGACGCGTAGCGTGGCACGTGCAGCTTGCATTGACGGCAGAATGGTGGCTTTACTATCAGTTTAAATGTTGTTTTTTCATTTTATATGTCACGTGTCCAGAGTAAAGTTTTCAGTTGAAGGCTAGTGGTCGTCCTGTGTGCTTCTCTGTCCCTGTTTTGTTCCGCTATATTATGTATTTAAGTCAAAACCAATTAGCCCAAATTTCACCTTTAAACCTGATCACAACCTGTTATCTAAGAAGTTTCTTTCTGCCCACGTTAGTGACCATGAAGTGTCACTGATGCAAAACGAACCTCATGCTTTTATATTGAATGCCTCCAACAATTCTCGAGCCGTGCTGTTCCTGCTTTTACGCGGAACCTGAATTTTGTTCAGGCACGGCTCACACTTGTGTGAATTGCAGTTGGTCTGCAAATGTTCCCCATTTTAACCTTTTAGAGAAAGCTTGTGTTTTCTTGACCCCTTCCCTCATTATGTCTTCGCGCAAAATGGCCATATTTTCTGTGGCTGTTTTATTGAACAGGAAGTGACTAGCCCAGCAACGTGTACTTCTACATTTATGGGTGAAAATGGCAATGGAAATGGTAAATTTGGTGAAAGTGTTCTGTTTTCCACATGTGTGTGCTTTTTCTTCTTTTTTTGCAATACTCAGACCATCTTTTGTGCCATGGTGAAATATTAGAACAAAATAAGCAGTTGAAGTTGAGAAAAAAACACTTTACATGTGTGCTGTCATCAAAAACTATGAGAAAATCGAGCTTCCGAAAGTGCAAATCTTGCAGCTTCCTCTTGGCACAGTGCTTTCATTTTGGCATCATTGTAAAGAGGCGAGATCAGAGCTTAAAGGAACCCTGACACCAAAATTGAAACCTCGAGATGTTTGTGTTGTTTGACTTTCCTCTATACGGGGGCACTTCTGGCCGATTATTAGTGGCGAACGTTGCTCATCTGAGTTGGCTGCACCTCGCGACATCGCACTGGTATGACTGGCATGACGTAGATCGAGGCCTCGCGTGGCGTTCCACGAGTAAAGCAAGTATTGTGGACGTCACAGAAGGTCTGCGGGGCACACTCAGTACCACGAGTGGCACCCGGCGAGGTCTATTGTTCCTCACCCCTCTCGCTCTGTTGTCGGGCTGCTCTCGAGGTAGTTAGGGGTATTCAGACGGGGGAGAAATGCTCGGGGGAGACGGGGGGGGGGGGGGGGGATTGTGGATCACGTGACCACGACGTCACGGATTAGCGAGTGGGCATGATCCCCCCGCGCCTCCTCGGGGGAGACGGGGACCTTTTCCCCGAAAGTACATTCTAGTACACTGTACCCGAAAGGACAAACAATCCCCCGGCGGTGCGGGATATAGCGAAATTTCGGGCTCTTGTTTGGCCACATTGTTGCACTTGCTCCTACAGAGAGCGGCAGCGGGTGTACAGTCTGCTGATGGATGGTCGTCTGCAGCTCGTCAAACGGGTGGTGCAAGCCACCAGAGTAGTCTAGTAACACTGGTCTCCCCCTCCGTTCGCCTCGTCCGTGTGAGTGTGTGGGGGGGGGGGGGGGCATTTGTGGAGTCTTCTCGCGAGCTGACGTCACTAGGCTCGGCCTTTATCCCCCGAGCATTTCTCCCCCGTCTGAATACCCCTTAACAGTTGTAACCCATAACGACGTAGGGTGGCTAGAATTCTAGCCACCAAAACCGAGGCACCCACATCGTTTCAATCTCTACCGCGCGCGGGGCCCCGATTTTAAAACTGCGCTTTCAACGTCACCACCGCTTTAGTGCACGTGATCTTCGGCGCTCCCCCGCATGGGGCGCTAGTTTCTTATTGTTTTTAGGCGGGCGTTTTGAAGTTACGATAAAATGGTCACAATTAACTACGCTAGCACTAGTTACACGATAGGTTAGAGCATTTACGATTCATTTTAGGGATTACCAGACGCAAATCTACAAATTACAGTAAAAAAGTCACAAACATATTTTGCGGTCAGGGGTCCTTTAAAAGTCCCCTAAACCACCCAGAGGTCGAAATTTAGTTGTGGTGTGACAGTTGTGCACGAGTCTACAACGAACACGCAGCCGTGAGAATTTTCCGAAACGGTGCCGTAATAGCGGAGTTTCACGCGTGTGATGATCGAAACGCTGCGATCGCTCTCGTATCACTCTTTCCTTCGCTACCCTCCACTCTTCTGATCGTCTCCTCCCAAAGCCGCTTTGCCCTCCTCGCCGAGTGCCCCTCCCAATCTCACGTGACACACCGTCATCGCTGACGCGCACTTTTGAAACAGCAGGCACTTCCGGTCGCCGCGACTTCGTGAACTACGTGCTTCTCGGCTAACCGCTGTTGGTGCCATGCCGGCCCGTGCTCGCACGAATTGTGCCGGTAGGGACCCCGTGTTGCGCGCACGCCTTCAAAGGATCCCCAACATGATGGACCCGTACGGTTATACGTGTCGCGTATTTTCGTTTTTCCAGTCGGCGCTTTTGGAGCCAAGCACTGATGCATGAAAGCCGTCGCAAAACACTGTCGGATTGAATCCGCGCAGCTAATCAGTCCGCTAGGCGTGACGTACACTGTAGCGTGACTGTGCTGGTACGCTAGCGATTTGGCAGTTGCCTTACGGCCCGCAGTTGCCGATTCGCAAGTGCGCACACGCGGGCAGCTGCTTGCAGGCTAACCGGAAGTCGTAGGTTCTTGTTCGACCAATCGCAGCACCGCCTGCATCATGTCACTAGGCAGACCGGAAGGGCCCGGAAGAAATTGTTTCTTGCAATTTGTGGCGCCCCCGTTGCTTGTAGCGCTGCCACGTGTGACATGGTTTATTGGGACGGCATTCTGCACACGATGCGCGTGCTTACTTGAAATGTTTGAAAAAATATCGGAGGTGGTTTGGGGCCCTCTCAGACGAAACTCTTACTTACATTGACTAGATCTGAGAACTTCAATTGTTACAAAGCAGTCTTTGGGCTTCTAGTCTGCACTTTATTCTGGTGAGCGAGAGCCATATATCCTCATATGTTGATGATGAGTATGTACAGATGAGAAGACGAAGTGTACACGTAATGCTTGCAATACTATATGCATTAAGCCTATTACAAAATTGCTGAAGTCCTTAACTGCTCATGACGAGCGGAGCTTGTCATGATAAATCGTCACTTTTCTGCTTATGCTCGTCATGTCTCTTCAACAATGTTTTAAGAGACTTTGACGAGCCCAGCTCGTCAAATTGTTTTTCTATTTAAAACATAGATGGTAGCACGGGTTCCGTGATTGGCGCTTTTATTGAATGATACTCTGCACACTAAACGGCGAAATGAGCGCCTTGCGTTGGCGCATGCCGTGCTTTGAACGCTACCACAAGAATGGTAGCCTCGGCTAGTTTGTATTGAACTATTGAGGAATTGTACATTTTGTCCAATGGAAGCCTTACTTTCTGGAGTTGCAGAAATTTCTTTCGGAATACACATCAAGTGTTCCAGGTATATGGGGTCCCCTTTCCGAAATTCTGATGGAGGGGGTGTTTTACCGAAAATAAATGACGAAAATAGGTGTTTTTCGAGGCCTTCAGCAAGCGCACCCCCTCTCCCCCGAAAAAAAATTCCTGGCTACAGGCCTGGGTATTACATGACGGTGCGCACTGTGACGAATAAAGCAGTTTTATTGTCGTAAAATGTTTTCCCAAGTATTTTTCGGCTTTGAGCATGTTACTGAAGCTTGTCACGTCATAAAAAATTTTGGCAATTTTGGAACAATTTTTCGTCATTTGATCGGCACTTCAGGGGTTAAAGGGGTCATGAAGCACCCCTTGGGCTTGTTGAAAAAACACAACCTGCGGATAGCTGACACTGCTATGAACTGCTCTGCAAAATATTACAGTCGTGCGCGCCGCGTAAAGGCCACAAGCGGAGCGCGAAGTCGACGTTTCCTCAGACGCCCTCTTTTCAAACAGAGGCCGGTTCTCACTCTCGTCGGTGGGCGGGGCGTCTGCACGTTGACGTCGCGGAGACATAGCATGCTTATTGGCCGATAGCCGGATGAGATGCGCTTCTTGCCACGGGGTGCCGCCACTTGCCCGCGCCGCGCTCCTCAGTCTGCTAACTTTACACGGTAGCCGCACTCGCGCATGCGAATCACAGCGGGAGAGCGATCGCGTTTCATGACGCGCGCTGACGTAACTTCTTACCCCCGTGCCATCCCTCCCTGTCTAGCTTCCAGTGCGCTCGTCGGCACGAGAAAAGAGAGAAAGCGCTGAGAGCGTGCGCCAAACCCCCGTAACTCCGCTGTTTCTTGACGGCTTCGAGAAATTTTTGCGGCAATCGATTCGGGAGGCAGTAAACTCCGATACTAAGGTCATTAGATCATTACTTGGAAAAGTGGTTCATGACCCCTTTAAGTTCTTCCTGAACGGACATTGAGGCAAACGCTTTTTCACCTTCCTTGTGCCTTCCTTGAATGTTCCCTTCTTCTTGCTCTTCTGCTCCTTTTCTTCTTTTACGATGAGGCTTGCGGGTGTTCTTGCGAATGTGAGTCGAGTGACAAGAACACTTCGTTGATGCAGTGGCCGACGATAATATAGCTAAGCCCTTTGTAATGGGTTGGCAGATCTTTACGCAGTGTACTATGTGGTGACACCTGCTGTGATTCTCTGACATGACCCCTGTCGTTTTCCCAAAAACAAAGTTGATCGATTGGTTCTTCACCATTGCGCAGATTCTGCTGGACGTTCCCTGCACCAACGACCGTCTGTCGGTGGCCGAGGACGACAACAACTGGTTCAGCCAGAAGCGGCTGCAGGAGCGTCTCAGACTGCCCCAACAGCAGATGGATATGTTGTGCCAGGCACTGACTCTGCTGCGCCCTGGTGGCAGCCTGGTGTACTCCACGTGCTCCCTGTCACCAATTCAGAATGATGGCGTGGTGCACATGGCACTGCAACAACTTAGGAACGCCATGGCCCAGTACGTCGTTGTCGACCTGTCCGATGCATTTGCCTCGCTACCCTTCCGCTTCTTTGGTGGCTGTCGCTATGGCCAGCTGGCACTGCCATACCTTCCCAACAATGTGGGACCGTTGTACGTGGCCCGCATTGAGCGTATATCCTAACGGACAGTTTGTGAAGAGATGTTTTGGCCAGACACAGGCCTTTTGAGAACATGAAGCTGTGATGACTTGAGATCGTGCTGTATGTAGTACTTGGGTTCTTGGTATAGGTACCAGCTAGTCTACGTCCATTTTTATTGTTCAGTGGCACTCTAGCTTTGGGATGAATATGACTCCATGGTATGCACGCACATGTGAAGCTGGCTCTAAATGCTTGAGCTCTTTATTTTCATTTCAAGAAATGAGAATGTAAAGAAGTGACAATAAACCAGCAGCGAAAGGCTAAAAGGTGACATTACGTGCTTTGCTTACGAGAACGGATAACTGGGCTAGTTTGTGGGAACTCATGTTAAGGCAGGTAGCGCAAAGAGACACGGACACAGGCGAAGAATAAGTGCACAGGACAAGCGCCAACTTCAAACTAAAGTTTATTTCCTGAACCCTCGCCTATCTAATATCACACCACCACATAGTCACCATGGAGAGAACAACTGATACTGCTGTGAATGTCATGACGCCGACTCACCTTGATCATCTCTTATACCTAAAATGATAACAATACTAAAACGCGCAAAACCGCGCAGTCAAACACTGATACACTCGAAAACATCACAATAAGAACACGCATGCTCAGAATAGAATGTTCCTATTACGCAGCAAGGGTAGCAGCCAGGTTGGCCGAAAGAACAGCTATCTCACACGGGAGTAGGCTCAGTGAAGTCTGGCTAACACATACAGAATCGCCCTTGAGAATTAAAAACGCTTCTACGATCTCTCTGGACAGCTTGTTCCGGTTCCGGTACATCAACGCCGTGACAGACAAAAGTGGTTCACACCCGCACTGCCGACAGTGCATCGCGAGATGCGAGTATGGCGAACCTTTTAGAGAGCTGAAATGTTCTCTGAGCCTGATGTTCAAACATCTGCCCGTCTGGCCTACTGTACTGCATTCCTTTTTCGTGCGGACGTAAATATATAGGCCAGACGGGCAGATGTTTGAACATCAGGCTCAGAGAACATTTCAGCTCTCTAAAAGGTTCGCCATACTCGCATCTCGCGATGCACTGTCGGCAGTGCGGGTGTGAACCACTTTTGTCTGACACGGCGGTGATGTACCGGAACCGGAACAAGCTGTCCAGAGAGATCGTAGAAGCGTTTTTAATTCTCAAGAGCGATTCTGTATGTGTTAGCCAGACTTCACTGAGCCTACTCCCGTGTGAGATAGCTGTTCTTTCGGCCAACCTGGCTGCTACCCTTGCTGCGTAATAGGAACATTCTATTCTGAGCATGCGTGTTCTTATTGTGATGTTTTCGAGTGTATCAGTGTTTGACTGCGCGGTTTTGCGCGTTTTAGTATTGTTATCATTTTAGGTATAAGAGATGATCAAGGTGAGTCGGCATCATGACATTCACAGCAGTATCAGTTGTTCTCTCCATGGTGACTATGTGGTGGTGTGATATAAGATAAATAGGCGAGGATTCAGGAAATTAACTTTTGTTTGAAGTTGGCGCTTGTCCTGTGCACTTATTCTTCGCTTGTGTCCGTGTCTCTTTGCGCTACCTGCCTTAACATGACGTGCTTTGCATTGCCTGTTTCTAGTTGTCTTGTTCCTAATATTTTCTTTTATTTGTTAGATGAATTATCAACTTGACCAACAATCGATCCTTTTGTTAAGGTGTTTATTTGCCGGCACTCAGCGACAATACGTAATGGCGACAGTCGCGGCCAAGCACGGACTCTCCGCGCGAGCTGCGTCCTTTCAGGAGAAGCCAAAGAGGACGACCCACTAGAAGGCGCTGGAGAGCGCAACCCATTAGTAAATTCCAAGGCTTCGCTACAATTACCCTGGGTACGATAAGGGAGCCGCCTGGCGACCTAACAGCTTATCACAATGAGCGGGTCATAGTAGTAAAACTTTAGTAAAAGTTTTGTTGGGCCTAGTTGGTACGTAGCATTTAAGAAGAGAACTTCCGGGCAAATCAAGATGGACCACGAAGAATAGAAGAGACAAGCACTGGCGCTTACTAACAACTGCTCTTTATTGAACTGAAATAACGTAGAGTACTGGACGAGTTGGTATAGATTCATGTCGAAGCGAAGCGCGAGGAAAACGGGACACAGTAAAGAACACATAGGACAGGCGCTAACTGGGAAGTACAGTTAAATGGAAAGAAAATCCGCATCTTATAATTGGCAATGACAACGCCGATCTGACATCACGTGAACGTCCTTGAAGAACCAAAAAATTACACCATCTCCCACTCATGGGAACCATGAGGGGATGCGAAGCAGCCTTGGGGCGCACACCAAGTTTCCGTTACGTTCACTTGGCGTTTCCGTTAGTGTGTGAGGTTTGTATTTAGTGTTTGTGCGTTGATTTCCATTAGCGTCGAGTGAACGTCGCAGAGCAGGGAGATGGGAAACTTGTCTTCGCCCGGAGCCAAGTGCAGACTCAGCGTGTTGTCGAGCAGGCCCTGCACCGTTTCCTCGTCGTTGTTAGGAGAAGTCGACGCCGCCAGGGCTACGTCGTCGTACACGAGAGTCTGGCTCACGGCGTCGAGTGCGATGGCGGCTTGGACGGGATCGTCCAGGTCCGTGATGTCGGGGAGGGCTTCGATTTCGTCGTCGTTACACGACGACGTCATCGTCGTCGAACTGAGACAGACGGCTCCAGTCGATCTTGATGTTCAGGTGCCCGTAGAGGGGACGTCGCTCTAGGTGTTTCAGCCACGCGTGCACGGTGCTCTTCTTGACGAGGCCGCGCCTGTACGAGGCCTTGCTCACGAGTCTTCTCTTGATGTGGACGTCGATGGCTGCGTCGTCGGGTACGTTTCTGGGCAGTCACTGCACGGTTTCCTGCACATCGGTGGGCACGTTCACTACCTGGCCCTTGGTTGCGTATTGGCCGTTGCCGTGCGTCAGGCGTCGAATGCTCATGAACGGTAGGCGAGGCGCGATGATCCGCTCTTCGACCACACTCAGCTCGTGTAGGTGTTCAGGCATCGGTGAGTAGCGGTAGCCGTGGGCCACGCTCTTCGCTCGAACCTTGCCCGATATCAACGCTTCCTTGTACGTGGAGCACACGTTGAACTGCAAGACTTTGCCGCAGTCAGCAGCAAACTCTCTTTGCAGCACACCAACGGCGGCGTTACGATGTTGTTAATTCTGGATGCTACCGACCTTGCTCAGGTTGTTGTCGAACCAAAGTCGGTCGCACACGTTGCAGCTGTGTCCGAAGCTCCGGTCGAGGATGTCTAGCTTGAATCGTGTGGTCGCTCCGTCGGTTCCCGGTCGTTGCAGTTGTCTCGAACGCCTCGCTGCCCTCGCCGCAGACTCGCGTTGTCTCTCTGTAGCGGAAGCGGTAGCTCGACGCTGACGCTTGGCTTCGACGTCGGCGTTCTGGACCTCGGGGTTTGCAGCCAGACGTTGCCGTTTCGCTTGCGCTTCCCTGGCCCGGAGTTCGGGGTCACCTTGCCTGCGCAGGCGTTTGCGTTCGGCATCGCGAGCCCTGCGCTGCTGCTCCGCGACGATCTCGATCTCGGCAGAGGTTGGAGTGCTGCTCCAACTGGCGCCTACGTTGACGTTACAACTCATCTGAACGGGAGCGAAGCGAGAATGACGGAAGCCGACCGAGCGCACGCGCTTCTATACACATGAAATGGGGGAGGGAGAGGGTGGGTTACAGGCTGTATTTGGCTGCGGCGCGTCTGCAGCGCGGGGGAGGAGAGGAGAGAAGGCGACCGAACATCTGCGTAAAGGAGGAGAGTGGGAGAGAGAGTAGGCGCATGCGCAGTGGAGCGCGGACGCCACCACCGACGACGGACACAGCCCCGAGCAAAAGCTGCTTCCCGTCTAAAAAAAAACAATACAGAATGGACCATTTGCAAAAATCTGCAAGGCGGCTTACCTGCAAGGTTGTTTTCCAACCAAAACTTCTCAATCCCTTACTGCTTTTCTCGCTCATTCTGTTTTCGCTTCTCTACCCCCTCCCCTTTTTTTTTCTTACGAACGACGGATGCCTTGTCCACCTAGCGAAGGCTGAGGGTTCGTACGAGGCGGCCCCACTGTTGGGGAAAGAGGTCGTTTTGTCGTATCACTGGAATTAGGCGCGGTAAAAGTACAATGAGCGAGAAAACCAGTCTGCGACGGAGAGTTTTGGGTTCAACCTTGCAGTAAGGCCGCCTTGCAGATTTTTGCAAATGGTCCATTAAACAGTGTGTAACCACTTACGTAAAAAAGAAAACATGGGTTAACTACAGATCTACTAACCTAAGTTATTTCACATGTTTTTTTAAGGTAGGCGTACTCCTCTTCTGGTGGTATCTATGGGTGGCTAACACGCGTGTCGTTCTCCTGTTGTATCTAGGCATCCTCAACCATTTCCTCTGCCTTCTGGTGCTTGTGAGCGAAGAAGACCTGCGTCGCCTCAAAAACTGGCGAACATCTATTACAACTTTTGCAATGCATCGCCAAGTGTATGTACGGCGTGCCTTTTAAGGAGCTAAGGTGCTCTCTGAGACGTACATTCAGGCAGCGCGCCGTCTGTCCAAAGTATGAAGCACCACATGAGAAGGGCACGTGGTACACCACCCCCGATTGACACTCAACGAACTTCTGATGATTCACGCCACACCCGTTTTTTGCTCCTGTTTCTTTCACTTTTTTGTCAAAGCTGCACAAACCTTACCAACGCTGTTTTTTGCTGAAAACAGCAGGCGTACACCATGTCTTGCCGCGACCTTTTTTAACCGGTGTGACACTTCATGCAAATATGGAATAACCACAAACTTGTCGGTCACCCTCTGTCGCTCAATGACATGCGCACCACCAGCCAGTTCCATTTTCATCTTGCGCAAAATTCTGCTTGACGCCGAAACTAGAACTACATCCGGAAACTCGGCTTCATGTAGCCGGTTCACCTGCCTAACGAAACTGCACTCTATTTGGTGAAAGCATGATTTTCTGACAGCCGCGCATAGGCAATTAGTGGGTATACCACTTTTTTACCAAACGCGAATGAGCTGATTAAAACTGCAACAGCGATTTTCTTGTTCTGGGCGAGTAAATCCAACAAACGTAGTCTGGAGCGAAGGTTAAACCCAAATCCAAAAACTGAAGAAAATTGTTTTGAGGAACTTCACATGTGAACTTCAAACCCAAGACCCCTCTCCTAAAAAACCTTCAGAACATCTATCGTGACGCCGTTTGGGGTGAAGTTATTCTTCTCTCAGCATCGCATATTGGGCGCGAGGCCCACCACTGGAAACGCCGGCGCCACCGTCGGCGTGACGTGCTTGGCAGGATCACGTAGTCTCAGTGGCCGCGTCGGCTGCTTGTGGAGCGGTGCCGCGTGCTTTGAAAACGAGTTTCAAGTTCCACCTGCGCTGCGGTCCGTTGAATGCGGAGGTTTTCTCGCGTTTTGAACACAATTGAATCAAGTGGAATAGGAGTGGCTGCCTCCGAAGGCGACGGACATGCTGCTGCACTGCTCGGTGCCGGATGTACGCAACGAGCGCGGTGTCAGCCCGCACCGGTACCCGTGGGACAAGAAACTGCGTTAAGCGTGGGTTGTGAAGCTAAGAACTGGCAAGCAGCCATCAGCTACGAGTCGTGAGTGCAACACGCACTTCCGCGACGAAGACTTTCGCTATTGCGTCGGGGCTGCGAGGTTCGGTGAGCAGCAGTAAGTGCGCATTGTGACGACCGTTTGCGCACGCTTCCCGCAGACTAATGGCCTTATCTCCCGCAGGATGGAAAAGGCGCTACCTTTTACCAGGTGCGATAGCATCTCAGAACCTTCCCCCGCGACCTCTCGATCGTCGGCCCTGTGCGCTCAGCGTCCAACAAATCGGCTGCAGATACTTAAGTCATCGTTTATATACGCTGGGCTCACAGGGTCCCGTACGCATTCGCCTGAGATGACTGGAAGGCGAAAGGCTTCTTGTAAGCCGATGTATTCCCCCTAGAGCTTTCTGCACCTAACGCGGTTTTGCACTGCCTCCGTGATCGGTCCACCGATCACGGAGGCAGTGTGAATACGTCATATGGTGACGTCATCACGCCATGATGATATTTTGCATCACTCGTGTTGACGCCGCCGACGGTCAATGTTCGCGTTTGATGGGGCGTCTAAGGCTTTCCCCTTCATAAGCTACACGACGTTTGCTGGTGGATGTACATAGCGAGCGAGTCAAATGCTGCGGCTGATGGGTGCTGCATTTATGTTGGCAATAATATTCTTTCAGTCAAGCTTGCGTTCTCCTGACGGAAACACCACGTGCTAAAAGCCCAAATCCCAAATTTATTTGTGTCACTCTCAAACTCAAGTTGGGCCTCTCCAACCCCATGTATTTTCTTAGAGCTTATTTATTTATGCGGGAAAGTTCACTGGAATGCGAAGGGAACGATAATTAAGGAGCATATAAAAAAAGGCAGCACATTTGCTCAGGCTTTGCGTGAGCACTAAACAAAACGAATGCAGTGAAATAAACAGAAGCAGCGGTAATTGCTCGCTGAGAAGATCGATCAATATGCAGTGCGCGGCAACTTGTCAAATGATATTGAAACACACGAATTTAGACCGAAAAAAAAACAAGCGTCGCGACGGCACATCACAAAGTTGTCATAGGTGCGCCAAAGTCATAGTTGTAAAGAAATTGTTGTTGAACTGCTCTGATAACGTCCGCGCAACATTTGTTTGCGTACTCACAAATCCTCATATTTGCGGCCTAAAGTTCACAGCACGGTGCCAAAACGCGCTCGTAGCGCAATCCTCACTACGAACATACATGCATAAGAACCTTAAGTCGCCGCGAACCCGTGCGATCGCTGTCTTTCTGTTATGCTCCATTTGGTTATACAGGCAGTCTATACTCTAGCAAGATATTTCACATAGTTTACACTCAGAGACTGACTACCTTTCACTAGAGGTGTGCGCCGTCGCGCCGCCGCCGAAGTCCCAAGAGAGATCACGCCGCCGCCGGGCAGTAATTGCGGCGCGCCGCCGTTAGTCGTTTCTTTTAATTCGAATGGGGAATCTGGAAATAAAATGCAGCACTTCGCCGGAGGAGCTCTTCTCGATGTGTCCATGCAATGAACTGTCCATTTCAACGGCCGCTGAATAACGGAAGCTCGGCGAGAAGCGCGCCCCCTGTTTCCGATTCTTGTTCTGCAGTGCCATCATGACATCACGAAGCTTTCAAACACTATCGACACAAATGATAGGGACAGAATGCGCTTCAATGCAACGAACGCCGCCCTCAGAGATCCAATTTTCGGTGCACATGTCTTTTGATCGTATTAGCCATCGATTTAGGTTTCAGGGCTGGGCAGTATCGCGATACAAGAGTATCGCGATAGTATTTCAGAGATACTTTTGAGCATCTGTATTTCTGTATCGAGATACATTTGAAAAATATATTTGATTCTCAGTAGTGAAATACATTTACGATGTATCGCCTGTATCGCAATACTATGCAGGACACGGGTATCTCGTTGCATTGTTTTTTTGTGTCGGAAATGAGTTGAGGCGTGTTTCCAATAAGGGAATGGCGTTTGTTTTTCTTTTTTGTGCCAAGACAAGCAAAGGCGCGCCGCCGGTCGCAGACAGATAGGGCGGCGATGGTGTCCCCTCAAACACAAAATGGTTCATGTGGTAAAGCGCGCGACGCCGCAGACGGCAGAATCGCGGGGGCAGTGTTGTCGGCCTCTGCCGACGAAAGTCTCTGTCTCTCAAGGTCAGTGCAGCACGCCTATTTTTTTTTTTTTTTGGGTGGCAAGCCATTACTTCGCGACCCCCCGCGCGGATACCGCCTTGGAACAGGCTTTGCAATGCTTCGCGTGCGTTCAGTTTTCAAAGCGGCGGCACTTCCAAAAGCAGTTCCCGTAGTCGCGGCGGAAGTGACTAGAAGATGGCTATCTTTTACGAGCTTTCAGCAATCTCTTCAATGTGAAGGTGCGTTCCTAATTGATTACACGCGTGAAACGGCCTTTTGTGGTAGCAGGCTTCCCCACCGCGGTAGCCGACTTCGCCTGTTGCGGCTTTATGAAATGGGTGCTGGTAGCGTCAGTGGCGGTGAAAGCTTCATTGAAGCCGACAGGGTCAGACGGCTGAAAATTGCGAAGATGGGGACCGACTTCGGATTCTGAACAGTCAGAACAACCCAAGTGAGGGCGGAAGTGTTTCGGTATCTAGATGACCCGAGAAGAGATATCGCCACGCTGCAGGGCAATCCGGCTATGAAGGCGGTATTTATTCGCTATAACACGAATTTGTGCTCGCCTTCAGTGGTAGACAGACTTTCTTTTTTTCGTGAGTCTTGTGCTGAGGCTGAACCGACGCTGTTAGAAGACAGCCCATTTGAGAAGCCTAAACAGCAACCTTCTCAGCAAAGCAGGTCTTCAAAATAAATTTGTGCTTTTTCTCAATTCACTGGTGTTCATTAGTGATTCGAGTGATTTGCTTAAAGTGTGCTATTTCTAGCATAGCTTAGTTTGTTTGCCAAGTATGTCGATTTCGGTGTCCAATTCTTGTTACTGTTGCTATGAAACAGTGTATTTATATTGCAATTGATACCTGTAATTAGGTCATTATTACTAATTATGTACTTTGTCCGCCCCCCTCCCCTGCAATGTCTTAATGGTGCTGATGGTGAATAAATAAATGAACTGAACGTTTCGATGCGCTGTAACCTTAATTACAACATTATGCTGCACTAATAAGTGTCTTTGCGTAGTATGAGCATCCTTGAAATAAAAAAAGGTATTCCAGTATCTGTATCGCTGTAACTGTATTCCGGAATACCTTTTTCGTCTTTTTGCAAAAGTATCTCCGAAATATCCCGTTACGTTAAAGGCAAATGTATCTCAGTATCTGTATTTTAGGCTCCAGTTCATGTATTTCGATATCTGTATTCCGGAATACTTTTCTGAGTATCTCTGCCCAGCCCTGTTAGGTTTAATGCGGCCGCTCGTCTAACGCAGCTGTAAGGTCGGTACGCGTTTCCTGCATCGTTCTCTAACATCTGGGACACATTCATATGCAAATTCAGACTTGAAAAATTCCCGTTTCTGTGCGTTTCGTCCACTCTCTTCTTACGCTAGAAATGTGCTAGCGGGTTTACATGGTTTACATGTATGGCGGGTTTACATGTACATGTACATGGTTCGGTGCGGCGACGTGGTCAAGAGCGAGGTGACATCACGGCTCACCGCTTTTTCGAATCACTGAATGCGCTCTGCCGAAATGGACTGTGGACATCTCCTTTGGATGAACGCATCGAGAATAGCTCCCCAGAAGGTGTAGTATCTTTGTCTTCTCCAAGAAACATCACGAGTATTGCCTGACCTTAACACTGCCGCGTCCTCCAGCCTTAAAGGGCGACGACCCAACTCGCTGGATAGCACATTCTTGGAGTCTTGGACCTAGTACACTGCGCATAAATAAATAAAATAGATAAGTAATATATATATCGGTGCGTTAGTACACTTTTTCCTTTCATTCTTACTTGAGTAAATCGAAAAATAAATACAGAAGTAAAGAGAATGGCAAACTTAGAATATAGCTGAGCTAGTTGGTAGGTATTCATGTTAAGAAGACATGACGTGGAAACACGTACTTAAGAGAAAAATTGAGAGAGTGAACAGCTATCTCTCACGTAGACCACTACTCGCGCCTGATTGATAGGTATGGCCTCTTACGTGAGAATGCGCAGATAAATATTTGTGTGTACTTTCGGTTCCGCCGCTGTGTGATTTTTCATTTGTTAGCGGCGTTTCTGGTGTCTTGACTACTCCCCTGTGTCCGTGTTTGCACGCCCTGTTTTTATAAAGGGCCCCTAACAGCCCCTGAAAATACAACAAAAAACAAAAAAATGCCCCCACCTCCCCGAAGGGAATCGTGAGGAAATGCGAACGCATTTCTTGCGCCGAGAGAGGGTACCGTTGCCGTCAGACATTCGCCTTCACCGACTTCTGCCATCGCCTTGAGAGGCGCCCAGCCAGCGAACGGTCGAGAGTGAGGCGCGAGCGAATGGGAGAGTGGGGCGCCAGCGTTCTTGGCTCGGCGCTGGCGTTTCACAGCGGCGTCTCGAGCACACATTTCCGGATGTTCTTGAGAGGCGCCCAGCCAGCGAACGGTCGAGAGTGAGGCGCGAGCGGACGGGAGAGTGGGGCGCAGGGAGAGAGAGCGAACGGCTAGAGAAGGAGCGGCGAAGCACTGCACCTACCCTCTCCTACACTCTCTCGCACCACATGCTCCGGTTGCTAGGGGCGAGGATAAGCGCGCGCGCCCGCAGCTGTTGCTATGGGAGAGGGCGCCGCGGACAACGCCGGACGCCTGACATAGCCCGACTAAGAAATGCATTCGCATTTAAAACAACGAGCGAGTTATTCTGTCTTGGCGTTTCTGGTCTTTTGGTGCACTTCGTGATGCCAGAACAGTGATTCACGGGGCATCGTCAGGGTACATACACTCGACTAGTCCATATACGAGAAATAACAGTTGTGAATTGTCCCCCATACCCCAGAATTGTCCCCCATACCCCAGAATTGACTAGTCCATATACGAGAAATAACAGTTGTGAATTGTCCGCCAGATCACAGCACTGTGAGCGCTGTGATCTCACTGCTTCGCGCTCGGACCACTGATACGACAAACTGACCGAAAACCGCTTCTCTCCCGGGAGCGGCGGTATTGCCGTACACCACACTCTAAAAAGTTTTTGGGAGTGACTGCGCAGTTCATCCGAAAAAGGGCGCTTTACTCCCTCGAAGGACGAACTGCAGAAGCATGCGTGCCGTGCGCAAAGTTCGGAGGGTAACTGCTTGGTCCTTCGTCAAAATGAGAGGAACGGGAGGACGAATGGCAACACTTACTCCCGCACGCCTCGAGAAGGAGAGGGAGGGACCCGGGGGATGAGGGGGTGAGCGGGTAGATCTCCTTTCACTACTAAGCATATTTTCACGTTAAGTGCATTACGAAGTGTCAGTGCCTGGAAAATGTATATTAGTGACCGTAACAATGCTCGTTCGTTTCTTGTAAGCAGTAGGTGGATGAATAAAGAACTAAAATAAAATTGTTAAGAGAGATGTCAGGATGACCTTTATTGAACGGTGGAGGTGGGCCCTGTTTGCCCGACGGTATGTATACGTCCAGGCCGGTGCACCGCGGCCCATAGTTCCTTTATTCCAGGGTCCATACTACTTCGCACGGGGTATGGGGCACTGGCGCGAGTCAGATATATTGCTAGTGGTTTTGTAGCTGTGGGGCGCGTTGTGCATTCACATTAATGTCTCACGACTTGCTGGTATTTGCTCATAACATAGAGCTTCCTGTAATACTTACTGTATGAAAGTCTATATATATATATATATATATATATATATATATATATATATATATATATATATATATATATATATATATATATATATATATATATATATATATATGTAGTGTTCCTACTTAAAATAACGGAACAGCATTAAAGCTTCAGTATGGAACTGGCGTCCATCTTAATCCGCTTTATTTTCAACTTCATCCTCCTTTTCTTTCCTGCCCCGGCTCTCGTGCTTCTTCATCTTCTGTCCAAAGGCTCATACCGCTTCACCCTTCCCGCTTTCTTTTAATTACCCCTCCTGGGGTAATACTTGAAGACATTCCCAATTGAAGCACATTCAACTGATCCACGTTCACCAGTGTACCAGACAGTCTTCAAAATTCCGTTCTGGGTGGCTGTCTTGGTCACAGAGTAAGGCCCGTAAAATTTGGCACTGGAATCTCTTATTCCTTTTCTCACTAGTACGAGGTCGGTGACTTGAATGTCTGGCATGTCTGCTCTGTGCCTCTTGTCGAAATTCTTTTTCATTCGTTTTCGGTACCTCTCCTCCTGTGATTTTTGTTGCCTCTCCTCGACAATCTTGAGGTTTTCCAAGAGTCCCAACTCACGGTCTGCCTGCAGAATAGGGGTTTCTCCTGTAGAAGCGTACTGTGGACTGCACCCCAAGCCACTTGTGTAGGATCGGTTATGATGTTTTACGGCTGCTTCTAAAGAACATTTCCATCCACCAGGAAAACTATCGTACATCTTGATGTACTGTTTCACGTCCCGTATGGCACGTTCTGCAAGCCAATTCGCCGCAGGATGGTATGGCGCACAGAACTTGATCGATACATTGTGATCTCGAGCCCATCTTGCTAGCTTTTCACTCTTGAACGCGGGGCCGTTATCGCATACGATTGTCCGCGTAGTTCTAAACATGTCTCTTTCGAGAAGGGTTATGACGCTATTTGCATCTTCTTTTCCTGCTCGTGCCGCGACCATCCTGGTGCATTCATCTATGGCCAGCAGAAAAGCTTGCGTTTTTCTGACTCCTTCCCGTTTCTTGTTAAGTTCGGCGAAATCCAGGTGAACTACTTCAAAAGGCACGTTCGAGTGGCAAGGTAGTATCATGGTGTCCGTAGGCTGTTTATACTTGACTTTGTGTACTTGACACACATGGCATGAACGAACGTACTGACTGACGTCTTTCTTCATGTGAGGCCACGTAAACCTCTTGACCAACTTGTTGTAGGTACGCCAAAATCCGTCGTGTCCTCCAGATTCTGGGCTATCGTGGTACAAGTAAAGCACTTTGGAAACAAGAGTTGGTGGGACTTGATACCGACCTTCAGTAAAAACCAGTTGTTCTGAGCCTTCCCACAGCTTCACTTCATTGATTTCTTCAGTTTGTTCTGTGTTGTTTTGTACCATCAATCTTGATAGAGCATCTGCATCGGTTAAAAGCGGTCCTGGTCGGTGCGAGATGGTGAAGTCAAATTGCTGCAAGTAATTCACCCATCTGGCGATACGCCCTTTAGTTTGGGTCATATTCAAGAGATGAGTGAGTGCCTGGTGATCGGTGAACAAAGTGAACTTCGTACCTTCCAGGTACGTGCGGAAGTAGTCAACGGCCTTCAGAACAGCCAGTGCTTCCTTTTCCGTAGTAGTGTAGTTTGTTTCAGACGGCTTGAAAGTGTAACTGTAGTAACCTACTACGTGTCGCTTTTCTCGGCCAGATGCTTCAATACATTTTTGATACAACACTGCACCAGTCCCATAATGTGAGGCGTCAGTGTTCAATTCAAAGGGTAAAGTGAAGTCTGGTATGCGCAGAACTGGGTCAGAAGAAATTCTGTGCACCAAGTCACGGTAGACTCTCTCACATTCGTCACTCCATTCAAAGGGAACTTCTTTCTGCGTTAAGCGCGTGAGGCATCTAGTTTTGACAGCAAAGTCCTTTATGAAAGATCGGAACACGCCAGGGCAAGTTATTTGTGCTACTTGCGAGGTGGCTCGGTTCTCGCTGAGCGCGGCTTGACCAGTCCGCTTTACTCCGACTGAAACAGCTGCTTGACTCGGCGGTTATGCTTGTTTCCGAAGCTGATGGTATGTTCTGAAGACACGCGAGGAGGTCATCTAGAGTTTTTGGTGACAGTATTTGCACTTGCTTCAACACGTTAGTGTGCAATCCATGCATTATTAAGGCAACTACGGCCGTAGATGGAAGCAAAGGCTCAGCCAGCTTTAAAAGACGGCGTTTCTCAAAGAAGTACTCGATAAGGCAGCTTTGCTCAGACTTGAAATTAAGCGCTGTGTTCCATCTTTCTACTGGATTGCTTCGGAATGCAGTCAAAAACTTTTTCCTCCACTGGCTCCAAGAGTCGTCACTGTCTTCCAGAATGCATGTTTCATACCACTTTCGCGCAACACCTCTCAAGTAAACGCGCATGTTGGTGATTTTAGCCTCATCAGAGAGCCACTTGTTTTTTCCAGCGGCATATTCGTAGAAATCAAGCCAACTTTCTGGACTTGAAGACACACCGTCGAAGGCATCAGGTTCTACGAATTTAGGCGTCGGTTTCTCAGCATTCAGAGAGCTTATAAGAGATGTCATTATTTGGTTTTGTTGAACCATCTGTTCCTGTTGCAGCTGAAGAGCTTTCAAAACGAGGCTCACCTCTTCCGTCGAAGATCGTGATCCTGAGTCTTTTCGACGCGCTGGTTCAAGAACTAGGTCGTTGAAGGTCGCCACACGCAAGTTCACTTTCACAGCACCTTTCCGTCGTAGTTCAGTAGTGTCCACGGCTGCCTTTTCCACAACCAGGTTCACGAGTTCTTCCGAGCTGAGCTCACGAGGTAGGTCTACCGCTGCTTCGTCTTGAACTTGGTACTCCGAAAAGATGATCTTCTCCTCGGAGGTCTCGTCTATGAAGAACGTCACCCACATGATGGCTTCGATGGCCGGCTGCGCCAAAATAATGTAGTGTTCCTACTTAAAATAACGGAACAGCATTAAAGCTTCAGTATGGAACTGGCGTCCATCTTAATCCGCTTTATTTTCAACTTCATCCTCCTTTTCTTTCCTGCCCCGGCTCTCGTGCTTCTTCATCTTCTGTCCAAAGGCTCATACCGCTTCAATATATATATATATATATATATATATGATGCCTATGGCTCGTCAGTCAAAAGTAGTGCTGCGTTTGAGAACATCGCAAAGAAAGGAATTTCTTGTTTGTTTGGTGATATCACATTAATGTAAACTTAGTAAAAAAACGTAGAGGTTCCTTTCATTTTTGTAAAAAGACCAAAAAGCAGTAGATTCCGTCACCTTTTCACTGAGTCAGCAGAAATTACAAACATCAGTAGAGCTACTGATAAATCAGCAGCCATGGCAACGAGGCCCGCACGTGGATACGTGCCGTGTGTCGCGGACAGTTTGTTTTGGAGTTTTCGAGTGCTGGGAAGGAAGAGCCACGCGTCTAGCATACGGCCCCCGCGTCCGTGGCCTTGGAACATTGAAAGCGCGTCTGACTGAAACCGCTACTGTTTTCCCCTCCGAAGTGGGCCATAAAACGGGGGACACGTGCACCAGTGTCGGTGGTTGTTTTTGTGTGTGTGTGTTTGTGGTGCAAGGAGGAGAATCCGGCGCCGCCGGACCCGAGAAAACATTAGTCGCCAGCGAACCTTTTGAGCTGCGTGGACGCTTCCTGTTTTGGTGTATCAGTAAATAAGTTCGTTTTGTTTTAATCACCGGCTTTGTTCCACTTTTGGGTGTTTCAGGACTAGAGCAATTGAGTCGTAGAGACACTACACCGTGTATGTGTGAGCGAGTGCGTGTGCCGCGGCAGGCTTGAGAACTGTTCTTTGTCTTGCGCCGTTGTCGCCCAATGTCATCGAAGTGCCTCGTTACATACGGCGACAAAAATGCCGTCATCACTTTCGACGAGCCGTGGACGGGGCGGGATTCAATGGAACATAAAGGAGTTGGACATGTTCTCTGAAGTTGACGTCTCCACCATAGGCTTAACGGTGAGTGCTTGATCGTCATGTTATAGTGGTTGCAGCAGCGTTTGTCATCGATTACTGCAGCTTTGTGTTACATTTTTGAGCATCGTCCATTTTATATAAATATCCGGCAGCGCTAAATTTTACGTTATTGCCAAATGTGGTCCCATCTAAGCCTTGATGACAACATTGTTGCACCGAATTGAGCCCTCACTTCTTTCATCATAGAAAACGTGAAAGTTATTTCTGTTGAGTAGGATATCCTTCTTCGAGGCCACGCAAGGCGTCAATTCCAGTAGTGTTCGGCATCTAGCGCTGCTGCACGTGTATGAGTAGCCGACACTGTCAGTAGTCGAACCTCGTTATAGTGTGTTTTAATTTTAGATGTAGTAAAATGTCGCGCTTGTCACTTGCTATGGCGGAAATTTGGGATATATAAATAGTATGACTGCTTGTGGCAACAGTAGGCTGTGAATCTTTGTTGGCCAGCATTGCAACCACGACACTTCCGAACTTTTCATCCGTGTGTTACGTAGTTCCCTTCTGAGTTCTGGCATTCTTATTTTTATAGCGTTTCGACGAAGACTTCCAAGTGTCTGTAGACATTAGAGAAGTGGACGTGATCGAAAATAGAGCAAGAATAAATGCTCGAGTGACCAGCCAGGTCCCGTGAGTAGTAGTATCGTTATCAATTACTACTTAGTCTGCTTGTTGCACACCGCTTTGAGAAAAACTTTAGTTAGATGGGGAAAAACAGCTAAAAAAAAAGACGAGGACGCAGGAACACAGTAGACTGGACGAGCGCTGAACTTACAACTGACTTCTTTATTGCACCATCCGCTCGTTTTTACAGCGCATCAAGCCGAGCACGCCATTCCAATCAAACCGCCAATCAAAATCATCAGGTATGCAAACTACATTGTCACTGAAAGCTATCACGTGTACATGAATTACACTGTGCTCATGCATCTTCCACACTCAGATAAAATGAACAAACCAGTTCCTAACAAGGATGAACAAGCAACAAAAAAAAAACACAATGAAAAACAACAACAAACAATCCATGTTCGAGGCGCAGGCTGACTTACCGCGATAACAATGATTGAGAGTTAGTCGATGGAAAATTAGAGGATGAACAACAAAAAACACAGTAAAGGAAATGATTTACATGAAACCTTTGAGATATTGAAGCTCAGCGTCAGTGAGTAAAATAGATGGCTTGCTGATGCAACTGTCTCCTGCTTCCTTGATAAAAAACGTTTCCACGATTTCAAATTCTGTTTTGAGAACACACAATTTTTAAAGAAGGCAAACGGCAAAACAGAACGTGAAATTCATGCACATGTGATAGCTTTCAGTGACAATGTAGTTTGCATACCTGATGATTTTGATTGGCGGTTTGATTGGAATGGCGTGCTCGGCTTGATGCGCTGTAAAAACGAGGGGTTGCTGCAATAAAGATGTCAGTTGTAAGTTCAGCGCTCGTACAGTGTACTGTGTTCCTGCGTCCTCGTCCTTTTTTGCGCTGTTTTTCCCCTGCTAAGCATGTACCAACTCGCCCAAATCGAAGTTTTGCTCGTAGTTAGTTTCTTTATAAAACAGGCCTCTCAAATGGATAAGCCTCTTTGCTCAGTTGCTAGTTGCACCTTCAATGAATAAGCGTCGCCAGGGTGGTCTAGTGGTTATGGCACTGAACTGCTGACCCTGTCATTCGATCTCGCGACCTTCGTGTCGCGGGATCGAATCCCGACTGCAGCGGCTGCATTTTCGATGGAGGCGAAAATGTTTGAGGCCCGTGCACTTACATTTAGGTGCACGTTAAAGAACCCCAGGTGGTCGAAATTTCCGGAGCTCTCCACTACGGTGTCTCTCATAATCATATCGTGGTTTTGGGACGTTAAACCCCAGATATTTTACAGCGAAAGCTGTTATGAGATCATTTCACCGGCCGTTTTTGGCGCCGTAGTTGTCCGCCGCCGCCGCCGGTGTCCGTAACCAGTATCGCTCGAAATAAGAAAAAACTAAATAACAAAAAAATTCCAGGATGGAACGAGGTTCGAACCTGGGCCCTCTGCGTGGCAGCCCAGTATTCAACCTCTGAGCCATGCCGGTGCTTGAAACTGCTTTGCAAAAAGGTCCTATACAGGCTTCATGTCGGGAAGGAACCACATTAGCATATGCAATATAGCGTGATAGAAGAGTAAAATAAGCACCAAGCGTCGCACAACGCGAATTCTGTAACCAGGCGTCACACAATGCGAATTGCGCAACGAGTAGGTTGTTGAATGCTTCCAACCCATTACAAAGGGTTGGAAGCATTCCCATAATTATTCGTCGTCATCAGGCACAGCATCAACAAAGTGCGCATAATACCTTACATGTGTTTAGCAGGTACCACGGCTCTCCGTAGAATGACGAAAAATGGCACAGTGCCGGCTGCCCTACTTCTCATAAACTACAATGATTTATAGCGTACTGGGTTCCTCGCAAGTGCACTTGTATTGGTTGCCAAGGAAGCCCATAAGCGCATGATGCATTTTCTCGGGGTCTCAGTAAAATTACAATGATTTATAGCGTAGTGGGTTCCTCGCAAGTGCATTTGTATTGGTTGCCAAGGAAGCCGATAAGCGCATGAGCCATAATTCTTCATCGTCATCAGTCGTCGCGTCAACAAAGTGCACATAATGCCATACACACGTGTAGCTGGTGCCTCGCTTCTCCGCAGAATGACGAATAATGTCTCAGTAGGTGCTTCCCAACTTCACAAAAATTGTGATTTATGGCGTAGTGGGTACCATTCTAGTGTACTATTGTAGCCCCAACAGAGCTTACAACGGACTCTAGAAACGCCGCTCTTCCAGCTTTCGCTGTGACTGTGCTGCGATTTCAGCGCAGGCCTGGCGTTTTTTAACGCGATAGCGTTAAAGAGCTCGTATCGCAGAAACTCCGCCGTCGGCGTCGGCGCCGTTGGTTGTGAGCGAAAAATCATCATCTTGTCCGTGACCGAAAAATCGAAAAAGCTGCAAATAAAATAAATAATAAAAATGTTGGGTCCGAGTGAGAATCGAACCCAGGCCGTCTGCGTGGCAAGCAGGTGTTCTACCACACAGCCACGCCTCTTTTTTTTCTTCATTGCCTTGCATACCAAGACTATTTACATACTCACAAAAACAGGGTAGAGCTATACAATTACAAAGTGAAATTATGAATCGTCAGCACTGAGCTGACTACAATCAAAACTTTGGAGCTGCACTGAAAGTAACTTTCATACTTCCCAAAAATGCGCGTCCTGTATGCAGGTGTCACAGTACGAGATGTAATGTCGCAGCAATATTGCGTGGTACAAGCGTACATTGCCATCGGGCATCACACCATGTCCAATTCATAACAACTTGGTGGTCTAAAGACAACCACCCATTACAAAAGGCACACATATTACTGCGCGTATTCTCTTAAGACCACGTAGTGGGTGCATCGCAACTTCGAAAAAGTTTCTCGCGCATATTTGCCCCTGGTTAAAAGCATGCTACCCATTACATAAGGCCCACACCTTAGTGCGCGCATGATGATGATGATGAAAAACTTTATTATACATATTGCTGAATGGGTGGAGTCCCTAGTCCGGGATCCCATTGGCTTGCGCCCCGGTCCTTGCGCGGGCCACCAGGGCCTCTTGGACCCCCCGGTCCGGGCTGGACAGTGCCGCCTCCCATCCATCTCTACTGAAATCCTTAAAGGGCCCCTCACCAGGTGACCTAGCGAATTTTAGTTAGACATTGCAAGTTGTTGCGAGCCCAATAAAGAGCATTATGCCACAAGAATTTTTCTAATCGGTCCGTTAGAAGCTGAGAAAAACAATAATTTGTAGCGGCGCGAAACCATAATGCGAGGAGGCGAGCTGCAAACCCTTGCCGCTCGCCCCGCGTAGCCTTCGCAAGCCAAATCCCTTCCCTGCCCTCTTCGCCACGCGAGCGGAAGGATCACATAACGCATACGCATGATCACGTCATGCGCACAAAATGTCACGAGCGCATGACGCGCCCGAACCAGCGCGAGCCCCCGAGACGCGAGCGGTGTTGTGGCGGCGTTCTTTGCGCTTCATCTCTGCAAGTTATGCCGAATGCGCCCTCGCCGATCACTTGGCTTTCAACCTATTACTGAGCGCGAAAGCTGCAACATTTGTACGGACGCGAGACTAGCGGTGTGCCGCATGAACATCTAGTTAGACGCGGGAGGATAAATGAGCCTAATGAGCGCTAGAACGCGGTAGAATATTAGTTTCGTTGTAAAGGGTGGCGTCTGCACGATGCGCAAAGCGCGAGAACACGAACGCGTGCGAAACGGAGGTAGATCAGTCTCGAATCTCGCTGCGATTCGCAGTAAAAATTCAAAAATAAAACGCACACATTCCGTTTGTGTGTTTTATTATTGCTCTCAAGTTTTATTCATCCATTCAAGCAACAAATTAGAAAAACTACGCGTCGTGTCAAATAATTATCGCAGTGTCACGTGCTACTGTTGGCGACGTCAGAGCACAGTCGTCTACGTAGAGGAGCGACGTCACGGCACTACTACCTACGCAGGGCCATTTTCTCATGTACGTCATCCCCTCATTCTCTAAAGCGCGCGCCCGCGAGAGGAAGGGCAAGCAGCGTTCAGCTTGAAATTTGACCCATTTACGCGGCGCGTAGCGTTGCAAATTTTGGCAGACGTAATCGTGAACGCCTAGTGCATGCATTGCGCTCGTCGGCTCAAAATTGTCAAACCTGGTGAGGGGCCCTTTAAAGAAATCTGTTTTGGATGTGTTGCACTGGCACTCCCATGTCATGTGATAAAGTGTAGCTAGATTAGTGTTGCATAGCTTGCATGTTGGTGAGGGGTACTTGTCAGGGTCGATTTTGGAAAGTATGTGTGGGTTGGGATACGATAACGTTTGTAAGCGGCGCCAGGCTACCTGTGCGGCTTTACTGAGTTGAGGATGTGGTGGAGGATATTTCCTCCGCGCAAGCCTTTGGTTTTGTAATATTTCAGCGTATGTGGTCAGGTGGGCCGTCTGATCTGGAAGGGCTGGAGTCCCTACACTGAAGTTAGAGTCCCGGGGTAAGAGAGCTCGGGCGGAGGCATGAGCTAGCTCGTTGCCTCTGACTCCACAGTGGCCAGGTATCCATATGACTTGTTTCCAGTCTCCCTCAGTACGGCCTTCTGCTGCTTGTGAAAGTATTCTGCGTGCTAGAGGACTGATTTTGCCTTTAAGGTAGTTGCGATAAGCCGTCATTGAGTCCGTAAGGACGAAGGTTGACGCTGGGTTTCTGAGCGCGAGGGCGATAGCGACCTCCTCCATGCTTGTAACATCATCCTGTATGGTAGATACGCAGTCGACACATTGCCCCTGGTTGACTACTGCCACCGTGCACTGTCCTGTGTGTGACCGGGCGGCGTCCACGAAAAAGGCGCTCTCGTCATCTGAGTATTTATCATGGGCTTTGGCTCTGGCTTTGCGCCTATCTGCATGGAATGTGGGGTTCATATTCCGAGGAAGAGGCTTGATGATGACGCCTGTCCGCCATGCCTCCGGCAGCCTATGTTTGTTTCTAACATGCGTTGGTGGTGTGATGTTCAGTTTAGAAAGCACCGCCATGCCAGTTCTGGAGAGGGCTAGTCTGATTATTTGATTGTCGAGATGGGCTTTTCTGTTAAACACTCGTAGTGTTCGAAGTGCGCACTAGGGGCAGGTGATGGCTATCGCGTTCAACTCTTAAAGGCGAAGCTTAAGCGTCCCCCAATTTTTTTTTATTGGGTCATTCCATCCCAAGTGTCCCAGACGTGGCGCTCGCACATCGCAGATTTTGCTGATAAAATTTGTGCCCTTTTCCTGTGCTACGTAGAGTATTGTGGCAAAACATTTTTGCTCGATAAAAATTTCGACGATCATGGCGCCCCCTCGAAGTTCGCTTGTATTTGTTAAACCGTGCCTAATAGAAAAATGTGTATAAAATCAATTTTTCTGTGTTAAGCTTTGAAACCACGCTGGCGCTATCGCAGAGGTTCTGTTTAGGTCTCCTATTCACTAATTCCGAAATTTTTGTCTTTCACTACCAGCTACGTATCTTCAAAAACTACAAAACTCTTCAATGTTCGTGATTTTTTCTTGTGCTATCTCGCACTCCCGCTAAAAAATATTAATAATAGTATGATTTTCAGGAAAGTGTATTATAGTACAAAAATGTTTAGGGGTAAAATCGACTTCAAATCTTCCCGAAAAAAATTGTGAACTTATGCGATTTGTCGCATGTTTGACCGTATTTTTCATACTGATGCGGTCCAAGTAAAAATCCTCGTCATGCGGCGTTTGATAGATGACTTTGTCGTTAAGTAATCAAGAAAGTGTAATCAAATCATTTTTTTATTTTAAGGAAGAAAATAATTTTTGAATTTGGCGCTCCGTATGTGCCCGGCATTTCTTTTTGTTGCCACTTCGCCGCAAAGCACGTGGTCGCCCTTGCAGCTGAACCTCGTCACAGGCAGCGGCAAGATGCGAGATATATGTCAGTGGCTCGTGAGTGCTCGAAAGTCTTGTCGCGTTGATCTCAGGGCGACGAGTAATCAATTCGCGTTACAATATGAGCTTGCTTGGCGGGCCCAATGGGAAGTATGGACGCCCGAGAGCAGCCTATGGCGTCGTTGGCACAATGTGCTAGAGGCCGTCTGCACAACACGTATACCCCGAAAAAAAGTGTATACAATGTGCATTATTTCTTTCGGTATGTGTATGCTAGTTGTGCAGACGGCCCTGTAGCACACTTTCTTCACATTTAGTAACCTTCCAATAACGCGTCCGATTCTCTACCACTGAGCTACGGCGGCGGTCATCCTCCCGCCCACTTTATGGGGTATATATGTGCATTTAAACCCAGGAGTGTTAGTCAGCGCCAATCGCAGCCATGGCGGCGAGTGTGGAACACTCTTCTTGTCTGCCTGTTGGCGTCACGTTGCACGTGATCTTTTTACGAGCTGGCAGCTTTACGAGCTGGCAGCTGGCAGCGCCAGTGTGTGTACGTCTCTTCCTTCTGTCCGCGTCCCCGTATGCGCTCAACTCATTCAAGTATGGCAGCTTTACTTCACATTTTCTTTACTTTCTTCACATTTATATTCTAAGTACTACAGATAACACCCCCTATACTTTCCTTGGCGTTAATGTCTGTTAGTTCTCATTAGCCATGGAATGGTAACGTGGAAAACGCCGTCAAACATTTTTGACGGAAATTTTTCTATCTGCGGCGAATATGAAGTCTTATGAACCCTTGACAACACATGCTGCAAACTTTAGGTGCTGTTACTTTCTTCACATTTATATTCTAAATACTACAGATAACACCCCCTATACTTTCCTTCGCGTTAATGTCTCTTAGTTCTCATTAATATTGTGTCTAACAAAGAAAAAAAATCACAGCATATCCGCGGAGTGAATGATGATGAGTGGGCGAAGCTGCGGAGGTTCATCGGTAAACCGTGAATCTTCCGTGAATTCTGCCCAGTACATCATCACCGACGTGAGATCGGGCGCGTTTATACTAAAGGTTCGATGAGTTATGACGACTTGCAGCTCACTTTAATTTTACATGTACGCTGTGAATTTTCATTGTTTAGAAAACCATTGCTTTAGAAAACATCTGGCGTCTTTCGTTAAGCAGCTGGCATCTTTTCGTTTTGCTTTAGAAACATCTGGCGTCTTTCGTTGGTTTATTTCATCAATCAACGGCGTTTTGACCAAAAATTTTTATTGTTTAATCACGCACAGGAGAAATCTCACCAGACACTACCTTGGAGGTAAACAATGGCTGCTAATGGGAATGAGAGACAGAAGAAGTCGGCTTTTAGCTAACACTTACACTTCTACTTCTACTAACGTTTCCTCTACTAACTCCTTCGTGGAACATGCCAATGGCTGCTAATGGGGAATGAGAGACAGAAGAATTCGGCTTTTAGTTAACGCGCACGCTGCGAATTTTTTATTGTTCAACAACGCACAGGAAAAATCTCCCACCGGCACCACCTTGGAGGTCAAGATCTGGTACTAGCGTTACGACTGGTTACGCACTACTACCAGGCCCCGGAAAGTCTCAAGTTCCAGCGATCGCCGTAGAGGGCGAAAAAATCAACCGCGGCGCGTTCCGGCTTCGAACACCGGGAGTGGATCTACTAACTTCTGTGTTAGGGTCGCATGGGCGCCGCCATTCGCTCTATTGCACTTTCTTGTAGGGGCGCCCTCGTCGGAGCCAATTATGAATTCAAAATATTCTTCAAATAACCGAAGGCTACATCTTTGTATAATGCTACACTTCAATAAAACAAATTGCTATTTATACCAAGTGGCCTTGCCTTGACAGGTACCGCGGCATCAATCTTTTGTAATAGTTTTTGCTCCAGCTGACTCGTAATTGTCAGCAGCCTATCGACATCATTATCTTCATTTCAAAATATACGGCGGCAGAGGCGGCGTAACGGTAGGTAACGGTTCACGGTGCATTCGGATGGGTCTCGCGCTCTTTCGTTTCGCTGTAAAAGTTTCCAGCCACTGCCGGCCGAGACACTCGCTTTCGTTCTGTTTGTTCTGACTCGTTGAAATGCTTTCGCGAAGCGCATTCAGCAGACTTCTGGAGAACGAAGGGACCGTTGAAGCGTTCACCGGATGAACACTCATTTCAAGCCCGAGAATATACGAACCGGTGAGTACAAAAACCCACTGCTTCAGCTTTTTACCAATGACTGTGTGGGTGTCACACGGAGGCGACGCACTGCAATATTAAAATTTTCAACGTGTCAAACTCTGTCGATGAGAAAACGTGCCATCCTTGCGGCGTGGCTTCAAGTGGGAGCAAGTTGCTGAGTTTATCGTTCGGTTCACATTAACCAGGCCGCTGCAATAAAGAAAGGCAACTGCATCACCAACGCCTCGCATGTATCTTCGTAACTAGCCCACATATCAGTGCAAAAAAGATACGAGTTATATTTTGCCGCAGTCGCATTTGAGAAGCCAGGTTTAGAGGTATCATTTCTCCTGTTGTCAGTTTAGGTTATTTTTACTACACATTTAGTGCAACGAAAGCTTCACATAATTATGAGTGCACTTTCACTTTATTGTGATAAAGAAACCGGCACTATAATCAGAAATATTTGTTTTTCTGCCATAGCCTCCTGGCCTGAGTAGGAAACAGCTGTGCGCAGTGAGCAAGGCACCTGTTACATGACACGCCTGTAAAGAAGCTAGCCCGAGTGAAACAACATGCATTATAAGGTACGTTTACATATATGTATAACAAACCGCTGTTTTTGTTCACTATGTTTATATGTTTACATTTGCAAAGTTTAATATTCATTGATTATGCTTATCAATATCTGGTGATGTCATTGTTTTTCCAGGATTGCCAGGCAACGACAGGATGACTACCCCCGAATGTCCACTCTGCAAGTGCAGTGAAACATGTGAATGTCTGCTACAACAGGTCATCTTGAACGTCATGCTTGCAAAGTTGTATTTGTGAATGGTTTACCAGGCATCTCATGGAGGGCTGCTTACAATCGTCCACAAGCATTAGCTGTTTACTGTGTCATGCAATCTACACCGCAATAGCGTTGAAATTGAACACTATCTCCGTGCATTAGTTACATTACGTGGCACTGCTGAGCTCAACGACGCAGGTTTTATACCCAGCCACGGTGGTCCCATTTCATTGAGGGCGAAATGCAAGGACCCTCGTGTGCTCAGATTTGCGTATGAAGTTCAGGGAAAAACAAAAGCTTGAAGAGACGAAAAATTTGTGAACAAGAGGTGTCGCTGGAGCAAATGTTTCGACAAGAGGTCTTGTCTCCTTCAAGGCTACAACTGCGTTTGTTGTAACTCCAGGCAGTTAGAATCAATCTAGAGTTGCCCACTACTGTATGACTCATAATCATATCATGGTTTGCATGTGAATCATCAGAAATTATAAATTTAAAGGTAAACATATTCGACAGAAGACTGTCTGGCTGGGCAAGATTATAAGAATAAAAAGACTCTCCAGCCACGTTTAGTCATTAATCTTCTTAATTTAAAAAAACTAACAGCCGGAAAGGCCTCGAAACGTAGGGTCAGTTATTTTAAATTATAAATCACGTTACAAAACGAACATCACGGCAGTGAGGGGAATTAAGTCTTTCCAACATCTAATAATATCTGGGGCTTAACGTCCCAAAACCACGATATGATTATGAGGGATGCCGTAGTGGAGGGCTCAGGAAATTTCGACCACCTGGGATCTAAGTACACGGGCCTCAAACATTCTCGCCTTTATCGAAAATGCAGCCACCGCACAACATAAATGCAACGTTTAGTTGTGCCTTATGAGACAGTTTACAAACTACGCTCAAAACTGTTTTGCCTTAATTAACTGTGTTTAGATCATAGAAGTTTACAAAAAGATACGACGAAGCTTTACAAGGCTGTGCTCAATTACATTAGCCTTTGCACATATGTTCAATGCGCTCCTTCAAATTATTTACAGAAATGTGACGAGCACTTCTTCCAGCACAGCTTCACCGAACACATTTACGTTGTCGTGATGAGTGAGATTGTGTTTATTGAATATGGTAGTGTTTTTTTTATAGCAGAGAAACGTTTTATATTTGTTTGAGCTCACCTACTTCTGCTGTTTGATTAAATTAACATGTCACGAATATAGCACCTACCACTATGAAGTCTGTGAACTAAAGTCACGAAAAAAACGTAGGAAATCGAAGACGTAATTTAAAACATACATGAACTTGACTTATCCACAGCCACACTACAAGATTTTAGATATTGTCACGGGGTCGTGACATCGACGAAGGCAGCGGTCGGTGTTTCCAAGATGAAACTTTTCATTTGGCCGAACTTGTGGCCGGGAAACGAAAAGTCAAACTACAGCAATACACACTGACAGCGGCGAACAGAGCGTTGGCCGTCAATAAACTGATCCGTGGCAAGATGCGTCGGCATTTATACCTGTGGCATCGAACATTCGAGCCTTATCGCTGGTGGCTGCGTTAGTTCGAGAATAAACTGAGCTGTTCGCGATTGCATACTCCAGCCTAACAGAAGATCCTAAAATAATCTGGAATGTTCCCAGACATCCTGGCGCGGTTTGCGCAACGCGGTAACTACCTGTGCAATGGACCAATAACATAAAACATAGAAAGAAAGGAGCGCGTGTGGCAGTATTTCAAGCCGGAGCTTCTAAAAGCAGCAGGGAGAATACATACTTGAGCTTCCAAGGACAAATATATTGAAAAAGTAAATAACACAATAACAAGTATGCAATATACATATATATGACCTTTATTTATCCAGCATTGGCACAGGTTCACATCATGCCCCACAGTTTGATTTCGTGTGTGTTTGCTTGCAATAGAGTGCTCAAGATCTATCGACATGTCTATGTGATACAGAGATTGTGCTTACGGCTGAGCAGTTGTTTAGTGTTCTGTGCGAACACCAACAAAGATGTACACTGCATGCCTAAAGCTTATTTTCTTAGAATTGTGCTTCTAGAATCTGTAAGCACTCGCCTTATATCTCTGTTTCTTTAGCATTCATCTACGCTGCATACTCAGCAGTCCGATTACTACTTGCGCCAAAAATCAGCGCTTGTGTCGTCCTTTTTTCGTGTTTTGTGTATCTGTCTTAACCCGGTGTGCGCTGCCGTTTATCGTGAATATGACCAACCAACTAGCCCACAAGTACTTTATAATCTAGCTGCAGAAACTGTGTAACTGAACTATAACGAGGAACAAAACGAGCCTGAAATATTTTCTTGCACCTATTACCTAAATACGTAATACCTATGGTATGGCTTCACGGCCGAGAATTTAGCCGAGAAATTCGTGCCTGCCCTGTAGACACAACGCAATATTCCTTATTTGTAACGCATTCAAGGTGACATCGCAGAGCGAGAAAGATACAGAACTGTACGCATCCGCGATTGTTTACGTAAAAGATTAATTAAAACTACATTGCTCTCACTGCGCCAACTATCTGTCGGCGGAGCGCACGTTTCGTTTCCGACTCCACACCATGCACTCAAAGATAAACACAACCTCGCAAGCGCCGCATAACTAACGGAAGGATAAGACCCTTGTCCTAAAGCTACGCTGTTAAACTCGGACGCCGCTACACAATGAGAGCAACGTTCTTTCGGCGATCTCGGTGTTCAGTTATATGCACATATTTGTCAGCTTTCAGACTGATTACACAGGTACGGGTTGAAAGCTTTCGACGTGCATGAGTGACTTGTTTTGCTTGTACCTGACTGTATATATTGCTTGTACCACCTTGGGGACTCACAATAAACGATGCAAACCTTACTTGATTGACGATGTTTTTGCCAGTCGAGGCCAGTTTGGTCACCTGGCGATAACTATTACACACGCGAGCCGCGATTTAGCAACGACAAAGAACAAAATACCATAGGGAGCAAAAACCGCAGTAGCGCGACCAGGGCGAACCAGCCGCAAAAACGCGTTTGTGTAATGATGATGATAGTACTTGCAGCGCCATCTCGCCTCGCTCAATTGCAGTTCAGTACGCCGCCGCTACCCTTATTTCCGTACTACAGTCAAAGGTACAGTTTCCGTTCTCTAAAGTGGTAGATATTCTCTGCTACTACTTCTACGAGGGACGAACGGGTGCCGCCTTAAGGAGCTTCGCCCCTAAAAAAGGTAGCGGCCGTGCAACGCCGCTCGCGTGCTCGGGCTGGCTCGGGCACGTCATGCGCACGTGACTATGCATGCGCATGACGTGTTCATGCGTATGTGTCAAGTGAAGAGGGCAGGGAAGGGATTTGGCTTGCTAAGACTACACGGGGTGAGTGGCAAGGGTTTGAAACTCGCCTCCTCGCATCATGGTTTCGCGCCGCTACAATTATTTTTCTCAGCTCGTAATGAACCGATTTGAAAAATTCTTGCGGCATACTGCTCTTCATTCGGCAGACAACAACTTCCAGCGTCTAAATAAAATTTGCTATGTGGCCTGGTGAGGGGCCCTTTAAGAAATGCACCATTGTTACAAGAAGCAAAAGTAAACTCGCGCGGGAAATAATTGAGGCGGAAAAGAATGATAGTTTACGAGATAAATGTGTAGCCAAGCCGTCGATTGCTCTATTTTTCAAAGAACTGTGTTACCTGCGAAGTCATTGATGGTGTCGTATTTTATGCCTGCTGCGCCGGCGTCATGGCAGGTCACGTGTGCCCTTATATTGGCCGCGAGATCGAGCGGAGTCGCCGCCTGGCGGCTACTGGCTGAAGCGCACGAAGTGTGGATTACTCCCTGCGTCGTCTGCTAGCCATGTCGTGTTTGCATGTGCGAGTACGTCATGCACGTTCTCAAAGAGCGGTGTGTTCTGTTGTGTTAGCGCGAGTTTAACTGCTCGTACGTATACCTAACATGGTGTACGGAAGCAAATGGGCTTGCTCGGCTGCATGCGCATTTCAATAAGATCAGTGAGTGCGACTTTCGAGAGGGCTGTGTATTGGTGTCATACCCTTCGTTCGCCAGAATCATTTCAGTGTTGGTGCCGGTTTCTGATTTAAGAGCATCCTAAAGTGCGCTTGGCATAGCCCCAAACATGAGGAGCTTTAAATAGTGTGTGAAGGCAACGTTTTAGCGACTCGTTGGTAAACAAAAACGAGGCTCTAGGCCGTGCACTTTCGCGTTGTTTTTAGGTGTATCAGTGCGGCACTGTATTTCATCGGTTATGCGATGAGCTTTAGTTGTGCTTAAGATGTCCTCTTATTGTACGGTCGTGGTCCCGCGAAATATTTCTATCAAGTGAAGTCTGACACTTCGGTACTCAAACTGTCCCCTAAAAAAAAAAAACAATGGAATGACACGGCAGTGATAAAACGGAGTTGCCGCGCGCAACTTTAACTTGGGGCAAAATTCACGCAGAACCACCCGTGTGCTAAGATTTAGGTACGCTTTGAAGAACCCTGATGTTCAAAATTATTCCCGACGGCGTGCCTTACATTTCTGTCGTATAATTTCACGCAAAGTCTCATTCTTTTTTATTACATTATCTTGAGCGTTTGTGTGGAGTTGTTACAAATTGATCGAAGGCAGCGGACATTTTTTGTTTAAAAAAAACATTCATTTCATAAAATAACCAGACCTTTGTTGCATAACTGTCGTGCATGTAATCAATCTATGAAAGCTCTGTGCTAAACTCTTACCTTTTTATTCTGTTACTGGAGCAAGAACAAGTGCGTACGCGTTGAACGTCTCCGTGGCGCTAAAGCGCTGTCAATCACGTAGCTTTCCTGAATAAACTTATCAACTGTCCTACATTTCATGGAGAACTGAACAATAATAAAAAAAATGCCTATTAGCGCAAGCAGTGCTCATTGCACAGGAATATGGGCTGATATACAAATGAACAAGAAGTAAACACTTAACTTAGTAGTTCAGTCGGACTACAGCAGTGCGTAGTACACAGAACACAAGCCCAACACGTACAGAGAAAACAACCAAAAACGTCATAAAGTGCGTAAGCGCAGACTGTCAGCCAGGGCGAGCATCCCTTTCATCGGCAGATTGCGCTTCTCTCACTGGTAATAACAACATTGGATGATCTTCGTGCATCGATTCAACAATGAGGAGCTTGTATACCAGTAAGCTGCAATCAACGCATTTTATTCGCCGAGAATCGGCTCAAACCGCTCACAACGAAGCGCCGCTGTGTGCATTTGTATATGCACCGCCGACGGACTCTCCACACTAACGCGGCGACGGTGCTGCCACCTATAGGTTGATCTCGCGGCCAATATCAATAAAGTGTTGAAAGTTAGTGCCTGTGGGTCATACGTGTTTGTTGTCCTCGTCTGTTTGTGCACTCAGAATTTATCGAACGTCCACATCCGGGCAATACAAAAGGGGGACGTACTTTTTCGGATGTAAGATAACGTCCGCACACTAAATAACGGTGGAAGACCAGTGGATGTTTGATTGCGGATTTACCAGCCGCAAGCGTCCCGTGGATGTCCTCCGACGGACAATAATTGGTTTATGCTTTTGTCGGCGCATTAAGCACGTAAGCGGAGCTAAATGCTATGATCACGATGATTTCAATAATATGTAAAGCATCAGCAAAAGTCATTTGATTTTACATGGAAAGTGACTGCTACTGCAAGTCATACTGCAAGGTCATCTCCTGGCAGAGTGCTCAAGAAAAGATAGTCTTCTAACCACCTCTTTTTACAGCGAAAGCTTTTATGAGATCATTTCACCGGCCGTTTTTGGCGCCGTAGTTGTCCGCCGCCGCCGCCGCCGCCGGTGTCCGTAACCAGTATCGCTCGAAATAAGAAAAAACTAAATAAGAAAAAAATTCCAGGATGGAACGAGGTTCGAACCTGGGCCCTCTGCGTGGGAGCCCAGTATTCAACCTCTGAGCCATGCCGGTGCTTGAAACTGCTTTGCAAAAAGGTCCTATACAGGCTTCATGTCGGGAAGGAACCATATTAGCATATGCAATATAGCGTGATAGAAGAGTAAAATAAGCACCAAGCGTCGCACAACGCGAATTCTGTAACCAGGCGTCACACAATGCGAATTGCGCAACGAATAGGTTGTTGAATGCTTCCAACCCATTACAAAGGGTTGGAAGCATTCCCATAATTATTCGTCGTCATCAGGCACAGCATCAACAAAGTGCGCATAATACCTTACATGTGTTTAGCAGGTACCACGGCTCTCCGTAGAATGACGAAAAATGGCACAGTGCCGGCTGCCCTACTTCTCATAAACTACAATGATTTATAGCGTACTGGGTTCCTCGCAAGTGCACTTGTATTGGTTGCCAAGGAAGCCCATAAGCGCATGATGCATTTTCTCGGGGTCTCAGTAAAATTACAATGATTTATAGCGTAGTGGGTTCCTCGCAAGTGCATTTGTATTGGTTGCCAAGGAAGCCGATAAGCGCATGAGCCATAATTCTTCATCGTCATCAGTCGTCGCGTCAACAAAGTGCACATAATGCCTTACACACGTGTAGCTGGTGCCTCGCTTCTCCGCAGAATGACGAATAATGTCTCAGTAGGTGCTTCCCAACTTCACAAAAATTGTGATTTATGGCGTAGTCGGTACCATTCTAGTGTACTTCTATTGTAGCCCCAAGAGAGCTTACAACGGGCTCTAGAAACGCCGCTCTTCCAGCTTTCGCTGTGACTGTGCTGCGATTTCAGCGCAGGCCTGGCGTTTTTTATTTGTTTTTCGAAAACCAGAACAAAACGGCTAAAGAAAACCTCTACTCACTGGACCAGTGTTTTGGTCGGTCTTGTCGCCGTACGTTTTTGTGGCGTTTCGGTTTCGCGTTACCCATCCACCTCCAATTGTCATAGCCATCAACAGTGAGAACCGATGGAACGATTGCCGGATCAACGGAACAACGTATTGAATGCAGCTGGGCTTTTTCGCGCGCCTTTCGAGACGCAAGTGGCGCACCACATCAATTTTGCGCATTGGAAACGCGGTGAGCGAATTTTACATGCGAAGCATCTTATGGCGGAGTTCAATCCGGTGGTGGTGTGCGGCGTGACCACCCTTACTGCGCATGCGCAAACCCTCTCCGCTTACCTCCCCTCTCCGCTCCCCCTCTCTCGCGCGCCTCATTCTCTCCTGCGCAACGCCGCGATGAGCACCAGCGCATGCGCGTCCCCTCTCCCTCTCTCTCCTCTCCTATGCTCCCCCCTCTCACGCGCCTGTCGACCGCGTTCCCCGCTCGCCCTGTGAGAATTAACGGCCAGGCTATAGAGGGAAGACACGACGCGCGTAGCATTCCTCTTCGCGTTCCACGACGCGAGGCAAGAAGTATTTGAAATACAGATACAAGATACCACAACGCCGATTGTATCCGATACGATACATACTAGTCGTATTTTAACGCGGTAGCGTTAGAGAGCTCGTGTCGCAGAAATTCCGCTGTCGGCGTCGGCACCGTTGGTTGTGAGCGAAAAATCATCCGTGAGCGAAAAATCGAGAAAGTAGCAAATAATATAAACGATAAAATCTTCGGTCCCAATGAGGATCGAACCCGGGCCGTTAGCGTGGCCCGGGTCTTACCACAAAGCCACGACGTTGCTTGCAGCTGCTTCGGACAAAAACACTACATAAATGTCATGTAGTGAAAAGAGTCTCGACGTATTTTGTTCGGCAGGTGTCACGACGAAAACGAGCCCATACGGTAGGCGCATTCGCGAGGCCATCAAACTACGTCGAAAAACGCCGGGATAGTGCAGCCATCGCCGCTAAATACACACACGAACTTTCAAACAGCTCTAAAAATGGACAACTATGTCCATCTAGAGGAAAACATTTCAAGCCAACGCAGCAAACGCTAGATAATATGCTGCCATCTGTGAGGCATTGTGAGAAATATGTCTCGCCTTTTCATGGCTTCCGAGAGCGCCGGCGCGCGGCGCATATCTTGGAGGCCATGCAACTCTTGCTTTAGATCGAAAGCCTGTAAAATTCGCGCGCGTGCGTGCGTGTGTGTGTGTAACAATACACATTAATAAGTGTGCACTTAGTGGTTGAAGTGCGCACTAGGGGCCGGATTTCGCTATCGCGTTCAACTCTTAAAGGCGAAGCTTAAGGGTCCCCCAATTTTTTAAGATACTTCGATACATCCGGAAATTTGTTATTATATATCTGTATATATGGCGGGTAGATGAGATTAAGAAGTTTGTCGGTATACACTCCGTTCGGGACCTATAGAGGGCGCCTTGAAAGACGCATGCAGCGCCACTTGCGGTGCGGCGAGCGTGCAACGTTGAGAGCCTTAGACTTAGACTGTTGAGAGCAGACAACAGTGATTCATTGCTTTGACAGCTATGGCGGCGCAAGCGCTCGTGGCTGGCGCGTTAGTGCTTCGAGCTGGATTTAAAGATATCATAGTGGGATCGTTCTTCCGCGATGCCACCATTAAAAAAGGGGAAAACCTGCACGAGAGCGGCCACGCTTTTGACGTGAGTGAACGCTTTGCTACGACGTCGTCAGTACTGACAGCTAAATGCGTGTATCAGGCGTGCGTCACACGAGGCTTACTCCATAGCTATCGAGGTAAGCTGTCATTCTTTCATGCTTAGAATATTATTGGTGCATGCCCCCTACCGGTGTACTTGCAAAATGCTCACAACGTTTAGAATTATCCACGGCCACTCGCCGTGGAAACTTCGGCGAGTGGCCGGGCGGCATGGTTATTTGTTGGTGGCTTCGTGTCATGTCGATTCGCAGCCGAGTATTTTGCTTGAAATTGTCGCGCGAGCAACGAGCTTATTGCGGCACCGTCATCGCTCATCATGACCGTTTCTGCCTCGCCGCTCGCGCGGCTCATGCCAAGAGCTTGAGGTGCGGGCGAGAAATGAACGTGTTACGATCGGCCCCGCTTCGTCTTTCGCTTCAGCTGATGTGCCGACGACGGCACGGTCACTTCGGCCACCATCAGTCTCCCTCATTCGCTACAACCTATTTCGTTGTTTATGCTTCTTTCCGAAACAAACATTGCGCTTCCGTCGCAACAGCGTTCGCAGAAAACTGCAACGACAGCCAGATATAAGATGAAACTAAACAGCCTCGATTTTAGTTCCGTGTGCACATTTGTCTACATGCTGCACTCTTTTGTTCGTTTCATCAACGCCGAATGATTAGAGGGTCAGCTGTTTACTAGTATCAACCATTTAAAGTGCTTGCGCTCTTGGCTCTCTCGTCTGCGCGAGCTCACTACGCTTTTATAATTTGCGCAAACTCTGGTGTAACCCAAGCTACGCTCTAACGCAGAGGTGCGCAAACATTTTCGGTACCAAAAAATGCGTTGGACTGGGCTAGTTGGTACATTGTCAAAATCGATAAAAAAAAAACCAGCGGTAAACACAGGACACAGTGACTGTCCCGTCGTTTCCTCTCACTGTGTCCTGTGTTTACCACTGTTTTTTTTATCCATTTTAACGTTTTCGGGACCACGATCTCTCGAAGCTTCCGAGTGCCGTAGGGCTACACCAGCCGCAGTCTTTCTGCTTTAATACTAGGATCTTTCCGAAGAGCCGCGCCCACCTGACATTTTTGTCCCTCAACATCTCGGCGGAAGGGGATCGACTCCCAGTTAGCCCATCTCTAATTGAACAGCCGCGCTTCCGTCAGCACTAAAATCATGCCTGCAGGAACAGCGCGAACGTAAAGCACGGGACGTAGAAGAAACATTACGACGACACGAGAGCTGACTATCAACTTATCTTCGGCAAGCACGGACCGCTTACGATACTCCTCAGGAAATATCGCTGGCACTTACGACGGGGACGACACATTCTTGGACGGCACACCCCCAACGAAATGTGCACTGCTGCCACTGCATATCTTCGCATGCCGAGAGGGCCCCCGGTTTGTTCCGTCATGGCTGAAATGTACTGATGCTAGCGGCACAAGAAAAACAAAACCGCAGAACGCGAGACGGCAGAGGGAGCGGGAACCAAGCTAACTTTTTTCGTCGCACAGCCGTGATCCACTTTTGCCGCTGCCCAATAAAGCACGGACGAGTTGAGAAACGGTGAAACGTCCTTACCGCAGGGCACGACGTGTACCTGTTGGTACAATCGACGACGCAGCAGTTCATGACTGCGTCACAGAACACCTACAACTGCGTGCTAGCCGGCGCGGGAAAGCGTTCGCTTCTGCTCGGGCTCTCAACGTCTGCCTTCTCTGACGGCCGCGCGGTGGCGCGCCAGTCGCAGCGAACGCAGTGTATAACGTGACAGCAGAAAGCACAGGACCGGGTTGATTGGCGGAACATGGGAGAGACCTTTGCCCTGCAGTGGGCGTTATTAACTGCGACCAATTTTGTTTTATTTGAATGAAATGTCTTAGTATCTCAAAAGTTGTGTATTTCTTGCTGAAGGGTGATTCCACGTAAGATCGAACAAACGATGGCTGGTCGACCTCTTAAATTTATTTCAAAATTTTATATAATATTGCCTGATGGGTGGAAAGAAGAGATCCGCAATTTGTTTTGCCGCCAGAAATTTTTTCGAAGCACAGGAAATCAATAACGACGAAGAGGCGGAGTGGAGCGCTCATCCGCTCTGCTGTTTTGGCCAACTTTCGTTATGAATTGCACAAAATATATTAAAGTTAGGTGGCTGAAACTTCTTTACCTAAATATATGCATGTTTTTGCTTCTGCTCAGGTATTTTTAGTTTTTATGTGTAGTGTAGATGTTTTTATAAAAAAAAAACCTCAAAATTGGTCCAATTGGTAAAATTTTCTTTACTTTGAAGGCCTTTATCTCAAAAAAGCCTTGCAGCAGAACGACAAAAATTCCGCATTACGTTCTTCGCATGCTTATCTACTAAACTGCCAAATTTTATATTTATATAACTTTTCAGTAAAGAGATATGATCGGGCTAAGTTCAAGAAAACACCGAACAATGGAAACTTCTGACGACAATTAAAAAAAAAACCCATTTTTTAAATTTCTTAAACTTTGTTCACTTATTCTCCTCCACATCAGCTTTCACAATAACTAAAAACATGTTGCATAATGTCGTTGCACTAATAGTTACGGCACCTTCAATGAGACCCTTAGGCAAGGATTGGCAATTCCGACTTCTTGCCCAGCAAGTGCATAAAAGGCAGGCAGGATTGAATTTCTTTTCATTAAAAGGTCAACAGTACCGAAACAGGTGTCGCCGGCACTGAAGACGTTAATTTTGAAATTATTTCGTCACTGCAGCGGCCACGAGCGCGGCGCTACCGAGCAGGCGCGCGCGCACCCGAGATGCTCGTTGTAAGAGACGGCGCAGTGAGAGCTCGTTCTCGCGTCCTCAGACCGATTGAGTTCGAAACAGCAACACCTCTCGGGTGACTTGAACGCACGTGCACTGGAGCTTCGCTATTCTATCCGCCCTCTGTTCGCATCTCAGTTAGGCGCTGATAACACGGCGGAGATGGAAGCAAGATGAAAACTCTATAAGGGAGCTATGAGCGCTCGCTTCACGCACGCTGCTGCCACAGAAACTGCGCTGCGCCAGTTGCGATCAGTGGAAAGCATGAACGTGGCGCTCCAGTGGCAAAGCAAAATATGGAATGTGAAAGGAAAGAAAAGCAAAACTATCGGTAACCGGATGCGCTTGTCTATATCAGATGTCGGCAGCAGACGGCCTGAACTGGCCGCGCGTTCGGTGCGCTGTTCACACTTCATTCGGCGCGGATAGTTCTTGTGCTTTGCTCTTACTCTACTCCTCCTGTGCGTCTCATGGCGATAAAGTATAGCTCTAAATGAGTCTATTGTCGAGACTACCTTTCGAAGCATAAGAAGCTTGAAGGAGTACTGGCACGAATTTTAGAAAATTTCGGATTGTTGCTATAGATAAAAATACTGGTGTCGAGAAACCTAAAACGACTATTGCGATGCCTGGGAATGCATCCTATATATTTTAATTAGCGCCACCTTAAAAAGACACTTTCGGTTTCGATATCGAGGGGGTGGCTTCTCAGTGTCGTTTCATAGGAGTGTGACGTCACGGAGATACAGAAACTCGCGACGTACTTGCGGCAAATCCGTCATCTGCTCGTGGTGCACATAAACAACGATGAGTGAATTGTCGTCCAGTGACCCTGACAGTGATTTCTACGATTTAGGCTGCATGCAGGACGCAGAACTCGCGAACTCGGGGGAACTGTCTTGACTCGTCGGGATAATGTCCTTGCAGTGTGGCTGGCTTGCAGATGCTCAGCGGCGAAAACTTCAAAGTCAAATTAAAATATTTTATACGTGTTCTCCGACTCCAGTGTGTGGACAGCGCGGACACTGCATACCAACGAAGCAAAAAATGGCCCTTTTGCGATGTCTCAAAATCGTGTCAGTACTGCTTTAATTACTGCAAAGAAGCCAAAATTTCGCAGAGTTACCGACCCAGACATAAATGCTTTAAAGGAACGTTTAACGCCCCGAAAGATCAGTGACTGTCAGTGAGACGGACTACGTGTGCTACGCGTGCTTTTGCTACCACTGCAATGAAATCTTCACGGAACACACAGTTTAACGATGACTTTCTTATGCCCTCTGAAAAAGAAATCGACGCCATTAACCAGATCACTGCGACTACCGGTGCACGTGCGTTCAAGTCACCCGAGAGGTGTTGCTGTTTCGAACTCAATCGGTCTGAGGACGCGAAAACGAGTTCTCTTTGCGCCGTCTCCAACGAGCATCTCGGGTGCGCGCGCGCCTGATCGGTAGCCCCGCGCTCGTGGCCGCTGCAGTGACCAAGTATTTTCAAAATTAACGTCTTCAGTGCCGGCGACACCTTTTTCGGTACCTGCTGGCCTTTTAATAAAAAGAAATTCAATCCTGCCTGCATTTTATACACTTGCTGGGCAAGAAGTCGGAATCGCCAATCCTTGCCTAAGGGTCTCATTGAAGGTGCCGTAAATATTAGTGCAACGACATTATGCAACATGTTTTTAATGATTGTGAAAGCTGATGTGGAGGAGCATAAGTGGACAAACTTTAAGGAATTTAAAAAATGGGTTTTTTTTAATTGTTGTCAGAAGTTTCCATTGTTCGGTGTTTTCTTGAACTTAGCCCGATCATATCTCTTTACTGAAAAGTTATATAAATATAAGATTCGGCAGTTATATAGTTAATATAAGATACAGGCGGCACCCCCAAGAGCTAATAATGATTGTTGAGTTTAATGTCTCACATAACCACGATATGATAAGAACAGACGCCATAGTGGAGGGCCCCGGAAATTTCGACCACGTGGTGTTATAAAACTTAACTATAAGCACATGGGCATCGAATTGCGGCCGCCTCGAGCAGTCAAGCACCATAACCACTAGACCACCGTGGCGCTAACCCCTAATAGCCATGACATTTAGGAATTTAAGTAAGACCACAGAAAATTCAGTGCCTACGTAAAATAGCGTAAACCGACTCGTTGAGACGCTCATTAAAAAAACGAAGCATTTTGTATAACAATATTTCTACAACTCCTTTGCTCACATCTTTGAGATGGCTCCTAATAATTTACGTTATTATCATGAAAACTCAATTTTGCTATTTTACTGAGCAGTAAGCAGAACTTTTGTTACTGTATACTCCAAGCACGCGCAGATTATTATATATTTGTTCTCAATGTCGCCCACCTTGACATAACAGTAAACTTAAGTCGAATATAAGTTTGTAAACAGTAGCAGAAATAATGCAGACAGCTAAAAGTATGAATAAAGCAGAGAGCTTACCTTGCTACCACGTTAAAGACATATTGCCGTAAGCAACCCCCCCCCCCCCCCAAAAGCAATACAGAGACATAGGTAATGTATGGAATGGAAAGCTTACAAACAACTTGTGCTAATAACCCAATTGTGATTTTGAAAACTCACTGAATAAAAGAATAGGAGACGCACGCCAAGATAGCTTCTGTTAAGTGAATGTTCTGTTAAATCCAGCGTCGGTACCAGTGGTGCTATAGCTGTTAGAATCTTATTTGCATATAAGTCAATCTCATTGCGCGTAAGTCAAACTTACATCCAAGAGGTCCTTCAAATCGCCGATGTATGAAAGCCACGACACGTAAAGCAACCCCTTTTCTTGCGTTCTTCAGACTTCGTAACAAAGCACAACGCAAGAGAAACTTCGATAACGACACTACAGCGGCATCAGAGTTTGTGCAAAATACACCGCACGCATTGGAGTACGTGGCACAGGATAGCGGCTAAGAGCCAAGTGCCATAACACTGACACAACTAAAAAGAAAAAAAAACGTGAAAGCAAAATGTCGTCTGGGCGTAGACGTACGCGCGTCTGTCTGTCGAGACGACGCGAGCGCCACCACGTGACTCTGCTTCCTCAATAGGGACGCTCAGAGCTCATCAACTGCCCTCGCAGGAAAACTCTGGCAGAAAGATAAAATAATGTCATTGTCTTTAGTTTTAATCTGGTGTTTTAGTGGGAGCAGTATCAGCTTGAGAAGCGGAGTTCAACCAACGTTTATTGTTTTTAAGATACACGATACATTCTTCAATGTATCAGAAATACAGATACTGATACACGTCTCGCGAGACGTATCGCGATACAGATACAAGCTACCTAAACAGTATCTAAGATAGTATCGGAGATACATGTATCTTCGATACTGCCCAGCACTGACCATATGTGGCGACCACCTGACGGGCGTGCTTGCGAGAATGCAAGCAAGGAGTCAAATAAGTTGATTGACGTTTTTGCAAACGAAGCAGTTCAGTGAGATTGGTAGCGAGGAGTCTTTGTGAAGCGTACCGAAGCATCGTGGCCAAGCGGTCGGAACAGTTTAGAAAGCTTAAATCATGAGAGCACCTGTGGGTGCTCTCATGATCGCCTCCTCAACTTGGTGTAGACCAAAATTGGCATGGGAGGGGAGGGGGATTTGACGAATATGACTGTCGGGTCATGACATGAATTACGTGAAAATCCTGTCGCGTACGTCGTCAAACCCTTTCCTCCAGACACGTGTGGCACATACCGGTTTACCACGGGCCGCGGTGTACGGGTATGCGCCACAGGTTATTGACAGTTTATATCTACCCAGGAACGGCGAGGACAGACATTGGTCATTTAAATGCGAGAGCGTTAATAAAAACCGACATCGGCAGCGTTTACCCGACGAATGGAGAGAATGAAAACTAGGATCCCAGCAGGAATCGAACCCAAGCATTCTGCGTGGCAATCAGGTATTCTACCACAGAGCCACGCCAGGTCGATAAACTGGTTTGGAAAAACAGCCTATGCAGGCGTAATGACGGTGCAACGTCAATTGTGGTTATGGTGCTGGCGATTTAATTTTTCAAGAAAGCAATAAACACTACATGATGCTCCTACGATAGAGGCGTCATATCAGATTAACGTCTGTGGTTCCAGCGTTGGCTCCGCTTTCATAGCAGTCTAATACACATTACATTTGTATTCCTATGATTCAGCAAGCTGCATTGAAGCATTGCTCGACCCCGGAGGAATACATTAACTAACGTTACGTATGCGATTCACATCATCGCACCGTAAAGTGCACGTAGTCCGCCAGAACGATGCAGTGTCCTCTTCATTTCTTACGAGGCTGTGCGATGGCCGCATGCTGGCCGATGATGATGCCAGATTGAAAGCCGCTTTGTAGACTAGGCTACGTAGGCCACATATGCCCATGTAGTCTACGAATACAAGCGCCATCCACTGATGTTGGTCTATGTAGTACTATCCAGGCCTACCAGCCTCGACGGCCTATACCTCACCAACGCGAAGGGTGACTTCATGTTCCGACATGTCGCTGGCTCTATCGACATACAATTTGTCGACGAAATGACCGAGGCATCCACGATTTCCAACATACCTCATACTTCACTACATATAGACCCCTCGTCACCGCGATCACGACCGGATCCAATAGCAAGTCATGACTAGCTGCTGGTGCTCACTGACCACGGTGATGATGACATTGTTCAAGAACTGTCAAGAACCTCTTCCACACATGCACACGAGTTCGTGAAACGTGCGTGCGTTCTCCATCATTAGGGACAAGTATAAACACTACATATCAGCTTACCGCTTCTGGTGTTGATAATACCCACGTTGCCGTTGGCATCGTTACCCAACTGTATAAACAACTGGTTGAATAACACATGCGGCTTTTTAGGATATATGTCTGCGTATAAAATTTATAGATGTTTAGCGTCATTTTGTATAGCGTTTCGCTCAGTAACAAAAATTATGTCACAGTCACCTTCCAGCCGCATGTTTCGCATAACATCGATTCCCACGGTACGTGGGATCTGCCGAATTTTTGTTTTTATTTTTGGAGACATTTTCGCATAACTATTGATAGCTTGCATGTCGTTTCATGGATGCACCGCCAACTTACTTTCAGCGGTCCATTTTTTTACCGCGCGAGAAAGCTCACCCTTCGCAGTGTTTGTAGCTGCAGTAGTTAATCCCCAAAGCACGTAGTTATTTTACAAGCAGTATTTTTCGATCTGAAAGGCTCTAAACACGGACGTACCTTTCCTCCAGCAACGCTGCGAATTGATAGCGATGCCGCCAGCCCTTCTGGCGATTTGTAAAGGCTATGATTTTTGTGCTTTCGCAGGAGTTCCTGTACCTATGCTTAACTACATTTATTTAGAGCTTTTGAACTATTTTTGAAAAAACAAGCTGTCACAATGAGATGATGTGGCATTATACACCTTCCGTGTATCTGCACCGCGTTGTGTGCGCATGCGTCCAAAGTTGCCTGCGCCTGTGTCATAGGTGGATTGTCCCGGCGTCGTTACTCTCTCGATGCACGAGCGAAGCCAAGTCATCGAAAACGTCACTACGCATATGCGCAACTGGTAGCGTAACTTCCGTAGAAGCCCACGTGTCAAGCCGGTGGCTAGTAGTTGCAACAGTCGCCATCTATGTGAGGAGGGGACAAACAGAATTTAAAAAAAAAGAAAAAGATGACGTCACAACCGGAAGCGGAAATGACGTCACGTTTTAACGCGATGGCGCGAAATTATGAAATTTTTTGACAGGGCGCCGCTTCTTACTTTTTTTTTTATAGCTGCATGTTCTTTTTCTTATCACTATGACGGCTCCATAATGGAAGCCTGCAAGATAACGGGAAGACGAAAAAGACAGATTTGATAAATAAGGTGTATTTTATTGGCGAAATATTGCAGTTGAACAGGATATTACCCCAAAATATAAAACAGAAATCAGAAGTAGCATAACAATTCAACGTGCACACTGTGATGGTGTAATGTGGGCCCAGGATCCAAAATAATTCAACCGGCAGTCAGGTGATTCTGTACACACAACACAGACTTTAACACAACCAATAACTCTGATGATTCACACACAACACACTACAGCATTCCTTATTTACATCCTAAACGTCCTACGCGCCTCGCACACACTGTCCTACTCGCCGTTATGAACTGTTGCCGCTGCGGCGAGGTCGGTCGTCACCGGTACTCCTTGGGCAGTCAACAGTCACGCTGCCTTGACCGTGGCGAGGTGGTAGTGGTGGTGGTAGTGATGATGGCACTGCAGGCCGGTAGGTCACCAGGCCACTGCAGCGCAGGTTAGCTGCCCGTCGCCAACATGAGCCGCGGCCACCTCGTGACACCACTCGGGCCCCAGGACCTCAGGCCAGGAACAGACTAGGCTGCCGGTCTCTATGTCAGCACCGGGCACAGAGCGGGAAACAGGCTCACCAGGTCCGCCAGGCTGCCGGACGCCTGGTTAAGCGATGTCGCGACCCGAACCGCCGACCAGCGGCTGCCGTTCCAACCGTGTCGTGCTCCAACTTGCTTGCTTGCTTGCTTGTGCCCGTTTGTTGGCTCTTACCCACTATGGGGGATCGGCCATGAAACCGGCGGTTAATTTAATAATATTTTTTAAAGAATGAGGAATAAATCGATTGCCGCAGGAATAAACGAAATTTTAAGAATGACTAGTCGATATGGAATAAGGAGGAGAATAATACCACAATATGAGAAACAATTACCGAATGAATGAAAGGAATTCTGGAGTATCAAATTTTGTTAAGGAATAAGTTAACAGGGAATTCTTCCTCGAGCCGCACGCCCCGCTCGCGCTTCCTTTTCGTCGTTTTCCCCTCCAAGGCGTACCGCAGAGCAGAACTGTCGTTCCCTCTTCGCCCCGTCACGGGCCACACAATCCACATCATCACACACAGAAACCTTGCACACGTGTTGCTCTTGCATCCGTAGACAGCGCAGCGTTTCTTCGCGTAGCGTGGCGGACTCATCGACCCGAAGGGCGACAGCACGCCGGCCGTGCGCTGGCAAAACACAGTCACTGAAACGGTTCCCGATGGCTGCGATGGGCTATATTACCTTCTGCCAAGTACCACGACTAGAAAACAACGCTTATGCGAGGAAATGACCTACGGACGACAGGCACAAACCTACTGCGCAAAAACGAGCGACGCCATTTGCATCTGAAAATGCGCAAAACCGTTGGCCCATGTTACCAGATTGCCTGCATGTGCCCGCGGTTTCTGAAAATAAACGAAAAAAATGCCACTCAACCACATACCCAAGACTAAAGTTTGATTAAAGTAATCTACTAATTTAATTCGTGACAAATAAAATTAAAACTATTGAAAATAAACGCTTAATTAATTTTTTGTTTTCATTATTTGTCCCCCCCGCACCTAGTAGCGCTTTAATCGTCACGCGGGTGTTGATGTTTGTCGCAATAGGTTTCCGACCACTTTTCGTTCCGACTTTCGCGACCTATTTAGATTGACCGTGTATGCGCGGCCGCGCCGAGTAGCAGCGCGCGTCATTTCTGAGACAAAGTGTAGGTAGAAAAACTATGTCGCTCCAAAATCTTGGCGACCTTGAAACTGTGTGCACGGTTGCATGAGCACGCTGAAAAGTTGCTCAAGACGCCCTGACAAGCATGGGATCATTACGTCACGCGAAGGCAGCGCCACTTTAATGCACACTACTAACGCAGGCCTATATGTACATATTCATGAATACTTTTTAGTTAAAGAAACGAACACAATTTCAATACTAACAAAAAAAATCGTCGACCGCGTACAGCAATCAACGGTCACGTGGCCGGGTTGATCGGATCGTTCATGTTTTCGCCGCCAGAGGCGCCACAGGTCATTTTTCGCGACTTTCAATTAAGAAATAAAAATATAGATCCATTTCTCACGAAAAAAACAAGGTTGGTTTGAGTCAATGCGACAGACGATCTTTCCATCAGTGGAGTCATCTCATTTCGTGTTTTGGGCAGTTGTCAGTCCCTTTAACGTACTCTATTCCAAGATGATGGCTTTAATGACATCTGGGTAGCATAATTAGGTCACAGTTAACCGACTTCAATGTGATCACGACGCCGCTGCAACATTTCTTGGCTCTGTACATGAATAACAAAAGAACCTCATGCGGTGTACAACTGATAACGTTAACGTGACAACACAAAGTTTGGACCCCACCATGTCTATTACGGTTAGGTCACTGCGAGCCACCCATTGCTGCTTTTTATTGTGCCTCTGTACAAAATTTGTGCGCGAAACCAGTAGATTAAACGCCAGATCTTTTTTACCTAAATTTCTGTTTGTCCTGTATGTGTATATATTTGTTGACCCACTGTTAGCATTGAACATGTCAGTGCCTAGTTCATACGCAGTATATAGTGCAATCCGTTTATTTCACTTTCATTTATCATCTACATTGCATCATGTATCACTATCTTGACGTCACTGCAAAGTCACACTTTTGTGAGACCAGTATTGACCCCTCTGTGTAAAATAACCTGCAACAGCCTGTCAATATACAAAATTTTACGTCACGAAGGATTCTGTTGTCTGCTACATAATGTACATTGCTGTTACTGCAGAGCCATACTTTTGTGAGACCACAGCGTTATGCATATACTTTAGTGCGAGATACCTTCACCAAGTCTTATTTTGTGTGTGTGTGTGTGTTTTAGTCACATATATGCTGCACCAAGAACATTGTGCTGCTACAGGAAAGGTGTGCCTTAGCGAAGTATCATTACTCTGTTTTAGTACAGAACTTTGGTGTGCGATACATTGAATAGGTCTAAGACATTTTTTTTATTCTTGAGTACGGGTGTATCCCAATCAGTTCTCTACATTACGTTGTGCTGCATGCCGTAGTTCTACTTTGTACAGATCAACTTCTCTGTGGAGTCCTTGCTCTGGGTGTGCCTACAGAATATAAGGTGTCATTGCTATCAGTCTACATTCATGACATCCCATGAAAGAGCCCATCTGTTTTTGCATCATGTGAATTACTGTTCATTGCTGCAAACCAGTGTTGAACGGAACGGCGTTCCAAGCAACGACGTTCCCGGAACTAGTTCCTTTTTGAAGGAACGGAGGAACGACAACGTTCCATTGAGGATCGGTGGAACTGTAACGATAACTCGTTACGTTTACGTAGGAAAGGCGTAGAGAACGGCGTTCCTTCTGTAACGTTCCTCGGAATTGAACAGGCGCCCGGACACACCACATCATGCAGAACAGGGTGGATGGGCGACCGCATGAGGCGTAAGAATCTACCGCTCGCCTGTCACTTGACTGTGCTGCATCCTGGTTTTCGCAAAACGCGCGATGTCAAGACCGACCACGCGCGGGAGGAACAGTTGATTTTTTTGTCTTTTTGTCTGAGCCAGTCTCACAACAATCACGGGCCATTCTGGAGTGTAGACACATCTTGGAGAACATTTACTTGACGTTCGAAAATCATCGAACCCCATTGTAAGGCTGCCGCCAGGAAAGGGCATGCAATTTTTTTACCTCGGGGACTTTTTATTCGGCCAGCTCGAAAGTAGCTTTTGTGTGTGTGTATGGGGGGGGGGGGGGGGGCGGCTGCGTATTCGGGCAGTTTTGCTGCGCGTCCCCGTGGCCTTGTCGGCATAGGGAAAAGTGGGGTAACCGACTTACCGTAGTTGCGCGTGGTTCCGCGGAGTTTTCGAACGGCGTGAATCATTGTTGCGAATCTGGTGTTTGACGCGCATGGGATAGAGGAACCAATCACAACGCTAGAGGCCGCAGAAAATGTGTGAAGCACCGACGTGCTAACCACCGAAATCCCGCGTGGTGGCCTCCCACTGTGCATGAATGGTCTTCGACCCCAACGTAACGGTGAAGTTACACTTTGGTGCTACCCCTTGGCAGTGAGTGCCTTGCCGCGTGCAGCGTAGTCTTCAATCAATCAATATCAATCAAAAGACTATTATTCACATGAAGATGACACATCAGTTATGTTATAAAGGCAGGGCCCCGTACGTAACTCGCGTAGGAGTTGTGAAGGGGGCCCTTAAGTAATATTCTGTTATACAAACACAGAGCGCGCGAGAACAGTGTATGACGCTATGAATATGGGACATTTTCATCAGAGAATCGGACGAGAGTAAAAGAGAACGTAGGTTAGTTTTGTAACAAGTAAATTACTGTGGTTCTGTTAGGTCCGTGGGTAGTTTGTTCCAAAGATGTGATGCGGTATGCGTGAATGTAAATAATCCATAATTAGTGCGAGATTTTCGAATGGTTAAACTATTGGAGGTCACTGATCGTATCGGGTATGGGTTATTTTGGTAAGCAATTTTTACTGAGGGACACTGTATGATTTTGTGCATGATTTTATATAGTAAAATGAGAACGTGGTAATCAGTGCAGTGTTTCACAGGAAGAATGTTAAGTAATGGGTATGAGAATGTCATTGACTCCGTTCTTTTTAGAAAGAGAATCGCTCGAAGTGCTATGTTTTTTGCAGCAATAATTGGCACGGTGGGGTATGTGAGGCCGTATATGGTAACAGCATATGTAATGTGTCAATGTATAAAGCTGATATAAAGCGTGCGAAGGGTGTGCAAAGGAAACATGTAACGCAGTTTATGTAATAATGGGATTTTCTTATATATGGAAAGTCTTGTTTCATGAATGTGTTTGTGCCATTTTAGTTGGCTGTCGAGGTAGACGCCGAGAAATTTCGTCTCATTAACCCGTTCCAAAGGAAAGCCGTTGAAGTTCAACGACGTAGTGTTCATTAGTCGGGTGTTTTTGGCAATGAAGACTATATAGTTACTTTTCTTTGTGCTTGCGAGAAGGCAATTAGTTTGGAGCCACCTAGATAGCTTTTGCAGAACATCATTACCTTTTTTGTAAAGCTCAGTTTTTGTTTCAGCAGTCAGGAAGATACTGGTATCGTCTGCGTATAAAATGCAGTCTTCCGAGAGATAGTCAGGTAAATCATTTATATACGACGAAAAAAGAAAAAGGGCCCAAAAATGGACATATTTGCACAGCGCTACGTAAGCGAGGACGTAAGAAAGGACACGAGTAAGGTGGATAATTGGGCAAGTTGCTATATCTTCATCTTAACACAGCGCACACACACGAACACAGAAAAATAAGGAAACGACGACACGAGCGCTGTGTCGTCGTTTCCTTATTTTTCTCTGTTCGTGTGTGTGCGCTGTGTTAAGATCAAGAAAGGACACAACACAGGCCTTCAACTAAATTTTGTAAGAAGCTTAGCTTGGATTTATTCTTGACAGTCAAGACTCACAAAGTTGACTGGCCGCTACGGGTCATTATATCCGAGAATGGGACGTGGCAGAAAGCTGTTGCTTTGTTTCTACAAGAGATGCCAAACTTGCTAACTATCGACGACCCTTTCCTGGTGAAAGACTCTAGCGACATAATAGTCTTTCTATCAAGTAACGCAAGGGTCTTAACGCCTGCTCAGTAGACATCAAGTACCCGTACTACTGTTTACCGCATGACACGCTACTTCGGTGCGTTGAGGACTGCATTGACAACTTTGGCTCAGTTGCTTTCTAGAATGCGGCGGCTGTGTCGGCCAGCGGTTTTCTCGAGCTACTTGGTTTTTACTTAAGAGCAACTTTTGCCACGTGGAACGAAGGCATTTTCATTCAAAAAAGAGGCGTGTCTATCGGTTCATGCATAGCGCTAGTGTTAAGTGACATTTTTCTTGCTTATTAGACCGACTACTTCTTAGCCGTCTCGAGAAAAGCACTGTTGTGAAAGTTTTCCGTTTTGTCGACGACTTTCTTTTGCTTCTTGATTGTGACACCAGGGGCTTTGAAGCTACTGTTTCAAGCGTGTTATGTGATCTTAAAGCATGCATGTCACCACTAATCCTGACGAATGAGCTGCCGCAGGATGCCTCGTTAAGGTTTTGAGATTTGCGGTTAAGCATTTCTGGCGATCACCTATGCTGGAAGTATGAGCCCAGAGAAAGCAAGCCACTTCTACCATATCTGTCAGCTCATTCAAAGCTTGTAAAAAGGGGCATTGCAAATCTTTGCTTCACCGATGCTCTCAAGAAATCTTGCGGCGACTCCTTGAAATGCAGCTTTCTTGAGCAGGCTTCCCGTCTGACAAGTGCCGGTTTTCCTGAGCTTGTGCTGGTTTAGATGGCAGAAAAAATGCTTCGGACCATAAAACAGGGAGGTGAAGCACCAGCAAGCCGTGCCGCTAGAGATAATAAACGAGTCGCGGTGCTCCCCTACCTGCATAAAATTTCGCACAACTTGAAAAAGATAGGGGACAAAATAGACGTTGAGATTGTATTCTCAGCTACGGACAAACTATCAATGCTTTGTAAGCGCGTGAATGCCCAAGTCACACGAAGGAGCGTTTGTATAACAAAGCACAAGAGGCAGTTGTAGCATGCGCTGTGGGTGTTGTGTACTTGATCCCGTTATCTTGCGGTAAGAAATACGTTGGGCAAACGGGCGTTTGAAAGAGCATCACTATCATGTCACCACAGCTGTCCAAGGTCATCTCGGCATACATTGTAGAGATTGTGGTTGCAAACCACCATTTGAAAAGTGCGCCGTTGTCGCGAAACACCGTGAGCAGCTTACGCGGGAGATCATAGAAGCTAACCTCGGTGACCTCTGTGTAAGTATGCCATCATCGCGTATCTGGCTGTGATGCAATAGGTTTGTGCGTTTGTGCCGATGTGTGCTGGTATTATGAGGTCAGGGGCGTAGCCAGGGGGAGGGGGGGCTTATGGGGCTTCAGCCCCCCCCCCCCCGAAATTTTTCGTGCTCTCATACACCAACAACCAGCGGCGTCACCCGGGTGGTGGAATTTACTGGGCTTCAGCCTGATTATCATTTATTTCATTATTAACGCGGTAGCGTTAGAGAGCTCGTGTCGCAGAAATTCCGCTGTCGGCGTCGGCACCGTTGGTTGTGAGCGAAAAATCATCTGTGAGCGAAAAATCGAGAAAGTAGCAAATAAAATAAACGATAAAATCTTCGGTCCCAATGAGGATCGAACCCGGGCCGTTCGCGTGGCAAGCAGGTGTCTTACCACAAAGCCACGATGTTGCTTGCAGCTGCTTCGGACAAAAACACTACATAAATGTCATGTAGTGAAAGGAGTCTCGACGCATTTTGTTCGGCAGGTGTCACGACGAAAACGAGCCCATACGGTAGGCGCATTCGCGAGGCCATCAAACTACGTCGAAAAACGCCGGGATAGTGCAGCCATCGCCGCTAAATACACACACGAACTTTCAAACAGCTCTAAAAATGGACAACTATGTCCATCTAGAGGAAAACATATCAAGCAAACGCAGCAAACGCTAGATAATGTGTTGCCATCTGTGACGCATTGTGAGAAATATGTCTCGACTTTTCATGGCATCCGAGAGGGCCGGAGCGCGGAGTATATCTTGGAGGCCATGCGACTCTTGCTTTAGATCGAAAGCCTGTAAAATTCGCGCGCGTGTGTGCGTGTGTGTGTGTAACAATACACATTAATAAGTATGCACTTAGTGGTTGAAGTGCGCACTAGGGGCCGGATTTCGCTATCGCGTTCAACTCTTAAAGGCGAAGCTTAAGGGTCCCCCAATTTTTTATCTTTTTCTGACCTTCAAAATGTTAGCAGAAGCAAGTTTGATATCGGGCTGTACACAGATGGGTCAAAGGTGGATGATGACAACAAAACATCAACTGCTAGCTTCTCCTTGGATTCCTCCGACATGCTATATGTTTAAGTCTATGAACGATTTTAAGCAGAAACGAAGGTTTACGTGGCTTGGCTGGACAGGTACCGATGGCTTAGCTACTCAGCGCTTCAAGAGGGTGCGTTTTGCCGAGTGTGTGTCCTTTTTAGCAGAAGTGAGATTGGCAAGGGCCAACATGCGCGCACTAAGGCCCTCGTATCCAAGCCATTTCAAAAGTGGAAGCACGCCCTCGAAGTCTTCGGTGCACATGAATTTACTAAATATCACACAGACGCTTATCTGGTAGCCTATAGTTTTCTTCAAACCTTCTCAGGATGTGTGCCCAGTGTTGTTGATCAACTGGACCATGGCAGGCAAATTCAAATAAGAGAGACCCGAAGGAAGTTACAGCCTATTGCTGAGACAGTTCTCTTTTGCGGGCTGCAAGGTATGGCTCTTCATGGACATAGAGACAGTGGTCCCATGGATTCAAGCACAGCCTCCTCCACAAATACAGGCAACATCAGAGCGCTGCTTCGCATGCGCGCGGATTGTGGCGACACAGATATAAAAAAGCATTTGGAAAGTTACCCAAATAAGGCCTCATTTTTTAGTCCAGATGTACAAAACCACATTATAGAAATCTCTGCTGCAATCATCAAGGAAAGCCTAGTCGCAAAAGTAAACGCTGCAGGCTGCTTCTCCGTACTTGCTGATGAAACGACGGATGTTGCTGGTATCGAGCAGCTTCGAGGTACCTTAATAAGGAAGCGAACGGAATCGAAGAAGTGTTCTTAGGCTTTGTGCCAATTCACGACCAAATGGCCGGGCCCTCGCCGACACCATCATAAGGCTCCTCATAGAAATGGGAATTAACATGCAGCATCTCCGTGGTCAAGACTACGATGATACAAGTTTGATGGCCGGCAAAACGAATGGTGTTCAAGCTGTTGTTCGTGAGAAATATCCATCCGCACTCTATGTACTCACTGCGCGTGTCACTCCCTTAATCTAGTTGTGTGTGCGGCATGCTCCATCACAGACATTCGAAACTGTTTTGGGACTCTATTTATAGATTTACGGAAAAAGACGTTAGTCTTTTTCCGTAAATCTTCTAGCCGCTCACACGTTTCGCGAAAAATGATAAGTTTGAGCTGTCCTGAGTCTACAAGGCGGCGCCTTTTGGGACTATGCGAAACGCGCTGGGCCGAGAAGCACGATGCAGTGCTTTCATTTGTGAGCCTCTTTGAGCCGTTGATCGCAGCACTATAGAGGAGATTAAGTTTAACGGAAATAGCGAAAGTCTAGCGCAGGCAAACAGTCTAATGTTGGCACTCTTTTCACTAGCGTTCCTTGTAAGCCTGCCTGTGACGGAGCACGTGTTAGCACTGACTTTGCCACTGTCAGAGAAGCTGCAGACGAGTAGTATTGACATGAGCGCTGCCATTGACGACCTAGCAGTGGTACAGCAGACAATTGAAAGTGACCGCAAGAACACGAATGCTTCTTTCTCAAAAATATTTGCAAAAGTGCAGGCATTGGCAGAAAAACTGAATGTGGAGATCACCAGCCGTCGAGCCGGTGTCCGGAAGCAAAACCTTGGGAGCAGTGCTGGGCAGTATCGAAGATACATGTATCTTAGATACTATCTTAGATACTCTTTGGATATCTTGTATCTGTATCGCGATACGTCTCGCAAAACGTGTATCTGTATCTGTATTTCCGATACATTCAATAATGTATCGTGTATCTTAAGATACAAGATACTGCTATCGCAACACCACCGTGCGAAACAATTATCGCTGGCTGAACTCCGATTCTGAAGCTGGTACTGGCGCCACTAAGCCACCTGAATAAAACTAAGGGCAGCGACATACATTTATCTTTCTGCCAGCTCCTCTAGTGAGGGCAGGTGATGAGGTCTGTGTGTCCCTATTGGTGGAACAGAGTCAAGTGGCAGCGCTCGCGCAGTCTCGACACAAACACGCGCGCGAACGTCTACACCCAGCCCACGTAGTTCTTGTTTTCTCGATTTTTTTTTTTTCGTTTTATTTGTGTCAGTTCCATGACACTTTCTCTTAGCCACGGTCCTGCGCCGCGCACTCTAATGAGCGCAGCGTCTGTCACGGAAATTCTTATGCCGCTTTCGTGTCGTTATTGATTCTCTTGCGTGGTGCTTCGTTACGAAATCTGAAGAATTCAAGAACGGAGTTGCTTCGCGTCTCATGGCTTTCACACACTAGCGACTTGAAGGACTTCTTGGATGTAAGTTTGTCTTACATACGATGACATTGGCTGATATGCAGATAATGTTCTAAGATCTATTGCTCCACCGATAGCGATGCTCGATCTATTAGAACAAGCCTTTACCTAGCAAAAGATATCTCGGTGTACCGTATCTTTTTGTTCCTGCTATCTTTTTTCAAAGAGGTTTTGAAATCATAATTTGATTGCTAGCACAAACGCTTTCTTATCTGCGCTTCTTTTGGATATGATACCTAGGTCGCTATTTTTAAATGCGAAGCATTTCTTAGCGAACTTCTGCGACTTTGACCGTATCTATCTATCTATCTATCTATCTATCTAGCCGCCTACGACTTTGTGCTCTCCTGGTCGCTTGTTTAATCGAATGTGCACCAAAATTGGTATGGCGTAACATGACTGTATGACGAACATAAATGACAAGTCATAACATGAAAATCATGACATGAATGTCATGTACAGCATGATTTACATGCTACGCTCATGGTGCGCTGGCGGCCGTTTCGCTAGCTTGATATACACCAAAATTGGTATCTTGTGACGTGACTGTGTGACGAACATAAATAACACGAGTTAACATGAAATCATGACACGCATGTCATGTACAGCATGACTTACGTGCCACGCTCATGGTGCGCTGGAGGCCGTTTCGCTAGCTTTATATACACCAAAATTGGTATCTTGCGACGTGACCGTGTGACGAACATAAATAACACGAGTTATCATGAAAATCATGACACGCATGTCATGTACAGCATGACTTACGTGCCACGCTCATGGGGCGCTGGCGGCCGTTTCGCTAGATTGATATGCACCGAAATTGGTATCTTGCGACGTGACCGTGTCAAGAACATAAATAACACGAGTTATCATGAAAATCATGACACGCATGTCATGTACAGCATGACTTACGTGCCACGCTCATGGGGCGCTGGCGGCCGTTTCGCTAGCTTTATATACACCAAAATTGGTATCTTCCGACGTGACCGTGTGACGAACATAAATAACACGAGTTATCATGAAAATCATGACACGCATGTCATGTACAGCATCACTTACGTGCCATGCTCATGGGGCGCTGGCGGCCGTTTCGCTAGATTGATATGCACCGAAATTGGTATCTTGCGACGTGACCGTGTCAAGAACATAAATAACACGAGTTATCATGAAAAACATGACACGCATGTCATGTACAGCATGACTTACGTGCCACGCTCATGGGGCGCTGGCGGCCGTTTCGCTAGATTGATATGCACCGAAATTGGTATCTTGCGACGTGACCGTGTGAAGAACATAAATAACACGAGTTATCATGAAAATCATGACACGCATGTCATGTACAGCATGACTTACGTGCCACGCTCATGGGGCGCTGGCGGCCGTTTCGCTATATTGATATGCACCGAAATTGGTATCTTGCGACGTGACCGTGTGAAGAACATAAATAACACGAGTTATCATGAAAATCATGACACGATTGTCATGTACAGCATGACTTACGTGCCACGCTCATGGTGCGCTGGCGGCCGTTTCGCTAGCTTGATATACACCAATATTGGTCTCTTACGACGTGACCGTGTGACCAACATAAATAACACGAGTTATCATGAAAATCATGACACGCATGTCATGCACAGCATGACCTACGTGCCACGCTCATGGGGCGCTGGCGGCCGTTTCGCTAGATTGATACACACCAAAATTGGTATCTTGCGACGTGACCGTGTGACGAACATAAATAACACGCGTTATCATGAAAGTCATGCCACGCATGTCATGTACAGCATGACTTACGTGCCACGCTCACGGGGCGCTGGCGGCCGTTTCGCTAGCTTGATATACACCAATATTGGTCTCTTACGACGTGACCGTGCGACGAACATAAATAACATGAGTTATCATGAAAATCATGACACACATGTCATGTACAGCATGACTTACGTGCCACGCTCATGGGGCGCTGGCGGCCGTTCGCTAGATTGATATACACAAAAATTGGTATCTATCTATCTATCTATCTAGCCGCCTACGACTTTGTGCTCTCCTGGTCGCTTGTTTAATCGAATGTGCACCAAAATTGGTATGGCGTAACATGACTGTATGACGAACATAAATGACAAGTCATAACATGAAAATCATGACATGAATGTCATGTACAGCATGATTTACATGCTACGCTCATGGTGCGCTGGCGGCCGTTTCGCTAGCTTGATATACACCAAAATTGGTATCTTGTGACGTGACTGTGTGACGAACATAAATAACACGAGTTAACATGAAAATCATGACGCGCATGTCATGTACAGCATGACTTACGTGCCATGCTCATGGGGCGCTGGCGGCCGTTTCGCTAGATTGATATGCACCGAAATTGGTATCTTGCGACGTGACCGTGTGAAGAACATAAATAACACGAGTTATCATGAAAATCATGACACGCATGTCATGTACAGCATGACTTACGTGCCACGCTCATGGGGCGCTGGCGGCCGTTTCGCTAGATTGATATGCACCGAAATTGGTATCTTGCGACGTGACCGTGTGAAGAACATAAATAACACGAGTTATCATGAAAATCATGACACGCATGTCATGTACAGCATGACTTACGTGCCACGCTCATGGGGCGCTGGCGGCCGTTTCGCTATATTGATATGCACCGAAATTGGTATCTTGCGACGTGACCGTGTGACGAACATAAATAACACGCGTTATCATGAAAGTCATGACACGCATGTCATGTACAGCATGACTTACGTGCCACGCTCACGGGGCGCTGGCGGCCGTTTCGCTAGCTTGATATACACCAATATTGGTCTCTTACGACGTGACCGTGTGACGAACATAAATAACATGAGTTATCATGAAAATCATGACACACATGTCATGTACAGCATGACTTACGTGCCACGCTCATGGGGCGCTGGCGGCCGTTCGCTAGATTGATATACACAAAAATTGGTATCTTGCGACGTGACCGTGTGAAGAACATAAATAACACGAGTTATCATGAAAATCATGACACGCATGTCATGTACAGCATGACTTACGTGCCACGCTCATGGGGCGCTGGCGGCCGTTTCGCTATATTGATATGCACCGAAATTGGTATCTTGCGACGTGACCGTGTGACGAACATAAATAACACGCGTTATCATGAAAGTCATGCCACGCATGTCATGTACAGCATGACTTACGTGCCACGCTCACGGGGCGCTGGCGGCCGTTTCGCTAGCTTGATATACACCAATATTGGTCTCTTACGACGTGACCGTGCGACGAACATAAATAACATGCGTTATCATGAAAATCATGACACACATGTCATGTACAGCATGACTTACGTGCCACGCTCATGGGGCGCTGGCGGCCGTTCGCTAGATTGATATACACAAAAATTGGTATCTATCTATCTATCTATCTAGCCGCCTACGACTTTGTGCTCTCCTGGTCGCTTGTTTAATCGAATGTGCACCAAAATTGGTATGGCGTAACATGACTGTATGACGAACATAAATGACAAGTCATAACATGAAAATCATGACATGAATGTCATGTACAGCATGATTTACATGCTACGCTCATGGTGCGCTGGCGGCCGTTTCGCTAGCTTGATATACACCAAAATTGGTATCTTGTGACGTGACTGTGTGACGAACATAAATAACACGAGTTAACATGAAAATCATGACGCGCATGTCATGTACAGCATGACTTACGTGCCATGCTCATGGGGCGCTGGCGGCCGTTTCGCTAGATTGATATGCACCGAAATTGGTATCTTGCGACGTGACCGTGTGAAGAACATAAATAACACGAGTTATCATGAAAATCATGACACGCATGTCATGTACAGCATGACTTACGTGCCACGCTCATGGGGCGCTGGCGGCCGTTTCGCTAGATTGATATGCACCGAAATTGGTATCTTGCGACGTGACCGTGTGAAGAACATAAATAACACGAGTTATCATGAAAATCATGACACGCATGTCATGTACAGCATGACTTACGTGCCACGCTCATGGGGCGCTGGCGGCCGTTTCGCTATATTGATATGCACCGAAATTGGTATCTTGCGACGTGACCGTGTGACGAACATAAATAACACGCGTTATCATGAAAGTCATGACACGCATGTCATGTACAGCATGACTTACGTGCCACGCTCACGGGGCGCTGGCGGCCGTTTCGCTAGCTTGATATACACCAATATTGGTCTCTTACGACGTGACCGTGTGACGAACATAAATAACACGAGTTATCATGAAAATCATGACACGCATGTCATGTACAGCATGACTTACGTGCCACGCTCATGGGGCGCTGGCGGCCGTTTCGCTATATTGATATGCACCGAAATTGGTATCTTGCGACGTGACCGTGTGACGAACATAAATAACACGCGTTATCATGAAAGTCATGACACGCATGTCATGTACAGCATGACTTACGTGCCACGCTCACGGGGCGCTGGCGGCCGTTTCGCTAGCTTGATATACACCAATATTGGTCTCTTACGACGTGACCGTGTGACGAACATAAATAACATGAGTTATCATGAAAATCATGACACACATGTCATGTACAGCATGACTTACGTGCCACGCTCATGGGGCGCTGGCGGCCGTTCGCTAGATTGATATACACAAAAATTGGTATCTTGCGACGTGACCGTGTGACGAACATAAATAACACGAGTTATCATGAAAATCATGACACGCATGTCATGTACAGCATGACTTACGTGCCACGCTCATGGCGCGCTGGTGGCCGTTTCGCTAGCTTGATCTACCCCGGAATTGGTCTTGCGCGACGTCACTGTGTGACGAACATAAATCATAGGAGTTAACATGAAAACCATGACACGCATTTTCCTCAATGACATACAAGACGATGTATGCAGCTCTTTGCTGGCTGCTTCGCATTACATCGATTCCCACAATGCGTGGGATCTGTCGGCTTTTTCCGCTGTTATCGCTGCAATATCTCTTCTGTAAAGGGCTGCCAAAAGAAGTTCTCTGCTTTGTTGCTACTTTTAAATTTCTGCGTTATATTTGCTACTGTTTACACATTTATACTTCACTTGAATTTACTCTTCTGCCAAGGAGATTTCGAAAACAAATATATAGTTATGTGTGCGTGCCTTGAGTATACAGTAATAATAATATTTGGGGTTTAACGTCCCCAAATCACGTTTTGATTATGAGAGACGCCGTGGTGGAGGGCGTCGGAAATTTCGACCACCTGGGGTTTTTAAACGTGCACCTAAACCCAAATACACTGGCCTCAAGGATCTTTGCCTCCATCGAAAATTCGTCCGCCGCGGCCAGAATTCGTTCCTCTGACCTTTGGTTCAGTAGTCGAGCACCATAATCATTAGGCCACCGCGGCGGGCTTTGAGTATACAGTATAAACCATTCTACTTTACCGCTTAATAAAATAGTGAAATTGAGTTTTCATTATAATAATGGAAATTATTAGGGGCTGTCTTATAGATGTCAGATGGGGGATTCGAGAAACATTTATACCAAATGCACCGTCTTTCTCATGAGCGTCCTAACTAGTATATTCAGGCAATTTTGCATGGGCAATTAATTTTCTATTGTCTTACCTTAACAGGTAAGCTGACGATACTTCATCCTTAATCGGCATAGCTAATAGTGGTCCCGCCTGCATCGGGCTTCTATACTTATTCACTGTGAATGTTTGAACGAACGCTTTACATTAGAAGATACGTAGAATATGAACAGCCATTTCTGTTTTATATCCTCTACGTATACACTATGCGTCATAAAGAATGTCGCTACCAGCTTTGTTGCTGCAGTACACCTGTCCGGAGATCCAGTATTGCGTAGCGGTGGCTTACGGACAAGGTCAATGTCCACGCCGGTATTTGCACCATCGTGACAAAGCTTCTTATTGAAATCCTTGTGAATAGATGGCAACCCGCTAGCTGGTCGGCAAGCAGAACAGCGACTCCCATCAATTGCAAAAAAACAAGCAAGAACCACTGTCAGCGAAGTTTATAAAGAGCTGTCCTGTTAAGCAGCTTAAACAAACCCCAGAAAGTTATTTCGGAATTGAGCTAATGTACTTTGAGCAAGAAGGACAAAACTTTTAAGATATTAACATACATTTCATTCAAATGAAACAAGGTTGGTCACAGTCAATAAACTTCAAGTGGACATTTTTGTTCATTGGCGTTTGCTGCTACATTATATGGATCTATAATAACAAATTTGCGAATGTATCAAAGTATCTTAAGATACAATTGGCAGGTATCGTATCGGATACAATTATTGCGGTAGTATCTTGTATCTGTATTTCAAATACTTTTTGCCTGAGTATCTTGTATCGTATCGCGATACAATTTCAAAGTATCTTTGCCCAGCCCTGCTTGGGAGCAATGCATTCGAAAGCGCGGAAGAATATTTTCGCAGAACCCTGTTCATTCTGTTCATGGACCACGTACTAGCCCAGTTAAACCAACGGTTCGAAAAGCACAGGGCACTTCTAAAGGACTTTTCATTAATTGTACCATCCGCAATACCACCAATGCAAGATGATCGGGAGAAAGGAGCAGAAAATCTCCTGACCGTTTTTGCGCATGACGTCGAAACGAGGGCTGGTTTTGGAGAACGTCGACTATGGTGGACAAAGTGGGCGAACAAAGCAGCAAGCCAGCGCCCCAGTACAGGAACCGATGCCCCCTCTCATTGCGACAGCAGGTTCTATCCGAATGTGTACAAGCTACTCCGGATTCTAGTCACCCTTCCATTGACCACTGCCAGCGCAGAGAGAACGCATGGTTGGCCAGGCACTTCTGTGCGCCCACAGGAATGTCGACATCAGCGTGTCGGAAGTCATTGACCGTTTCGCTAAGCTTCCTCGCCAGGTCAACGTTGTCCTTTGATACCGAGCAGGACAAAAATCAGCGCCAACGAAAGGAAAAGACACTGCTGTTCCGGAGTTCAGGTCAATGAGCCCGTAATTCTGACGCAATATTATTGTTCACCACCTTTTAAAGCCGTGAGGATTTTGTACCTTTTAGCAGTTAACACTGTGACCTGATATAAACATAAGAATACGGGCATCAGGTGGACATTACCAGCCAATCGACAGCTTCACCTTGTTCAGAAGCAAGGTGTGTGACCGGGCTAGTTGGTATTCCATATTGACGTGAACAGCGCGTGTAATACACAAAGGCGCTAGTCCTCGTCTGTTCCTCGTCCTTTGTGTATTACACGCGCTGTTCACGTCAATCACCTTGTTCACCGAGAGGTCGGCATACGCGGCGTTACCAAACAAATTCAACTATTGGGAAGCCGTACCAGCAGCATTGTTTGTTACTTTCATTTGTCGTTTTTGTTCTTCATTGCTTTCTGAACTAGAAGCGGCAACCTTCCTTTTATATTGAGTGCACAATAGTGGTTCGCACTTTTAAAACAGTTTTGAAATAGTTTCTTTCGTTATTTCTGCTTTCTTCCTTTATAGTTCTGTCCACATGGTGCGTCCGAGACAGCAGCTTGGCCCACGGACATATCAGTTGGGCATTATGTATAGGGATCATTGCATAGTTCCGTTTATTGATTGCATATTTAAATGTACATTTGTGAAGTTTTGCGTAAGCATACTGCGCACTGTTTCCGGTGACATGTTTTGCCCGTATTCGAGGTCTACTTTCCCATTCTTGCTTTTCCCTGGCCGCATCATTTGTGCAAAAAGATGAACATTTTGCGTAAACAATCTGCATTAAAATATTTGATCTCGTCCTAATTATTTTGTGGACTTCATTTTTTTTTTGTTATCAGGCGCTTCTTCAGTTCAAAACTGATGCAGTTCCGAAGTTTACGTGATATTGATATTTGCCGTACCTGTTACACACACACACAAAAAATATTGAAAAGATTGAAGACAGTTATTCCTGGAAAAATTTTGTGGGCATGCCAACATAATATTTTTACGAAAAAACACATTTCTTACTTGTTCTTAACAGAGGGCAGCATTCAAAAGTGATTTGCAGCATCTAATACAAATTGTCACTGGTAATACAGGTTAATGGTAATAGCAGTGACATTGTACGTACATGGTAATACATGTACATACCCACGCCGCTTTTGGAAAATTATGAAACCGGACGACAAAACCACAGGCTCTCTTTGTGACACTTCTGGATCCCCCGTTGCCGATTGCGACGTTCCATCCGTCAACTCTGCATTTTGTTCCGTCTTTACTAACGAACCTAACAACGAACTTCCTGATTTTCCGCATTTTGCTTTTCCGCCAATGCCAAAGATTGAATTCAATTCAGAGGGAATTGTAAAAGTTATTAACCAATTAAAGAACTCTTCGTCATGCGGTATAGATGGCATAAACGCCAAAATTCTGAAAAATGCTAAACATGTATGCAGTTCCATATTGTCAATCATTTTTCAGTAGTCACTCGACACAGGTGAAGTCCCAATAGACTGGAGAGTTGGAAATGTCATTCCGGTCTTCAAGAAAGGTGACCGCTCATTTGCAGGTAATTACCGACCAATCTCGCTCACTAGTGTTTGTTCAAAGATCATAGAACACGTCATGTTTTCTCATGTTGCTACATTTTTATCATCCGTAAACTTCTTTCACCCAAACCTTTCGTAAAGATCACTCATGCGAGACCCAACTAACATTATTCCTGCACGACATTCACCTTCATATGGACCGTAACATCCCAATTGGCACACTGTTCTTAGATTTTGAAAAAGCCTTCGATAAGGTACCCCACTCCCGTCTCCTAAAAACCTCGCGTCTAAACCTTCATCGGCATGTTTTTAACTGGAATAAAGCATTCCTAGCAAACCGTAAACATTTCGCTCATGTTAATGATCACTCCTCCGACCTCTCCCATGTCTTGTCCGGCGTGCCCTAGGGTACCGTCCTAGGGCCTCTTTTATTCCTAATATACATTAACGATATTCCGCTTTCCGTTGAATCTAACATCCGTCTTTTTGCTGATGATTGTGTCCCCACCGATGTCTTCTCTCTACAGCATGACCTGTCACGCATTCAGCAGTGGTCTACCACCTGGTTGATGTCCCTTAATGCGAAAAAAACATTACTAATTTCTTTCCAATGTCGCCGAAACCACACGCCGGCTACTTACACAATCAACAACTGTCATATAGCTGCTACTGACTCGATTAAATACCTGGGTGTCCATCTTTCGAGTGACCTATCTTGGGGCGACCATATAAATCACATAATTCACTCCGCTAACCGCGTTCTCCGGTACATACGCCCTAACATTTCCATGGCACCACCTTCCGTTAAACTACTCGCTTATAAAACCATTGTCAGACCAAAACTTGAGTATGCATCTGCTGTCTTTGACCCCCACCAAACTAATCATATCGAAATACTTGAGTCAGTACAGAACCGAGCAACCAGATTCATTGTTTCAGATTATTCCCGCTACTCGAGCGTCTCCGCCCTCAATCCCAGTTAAATCTTTCTACCCTCGCTCTTCGTCGTCGTATTGCACGCCTCTGCCTTTTTCACAGATTCTTTTATTCAACCCCGCGTGACAACCACCTCATCCAGCCGGTCCATCGAGGTGATCGCACAAGTCATCCAAATGCTGTGATTCCGCCACGTGCCCACACCACCTCATTTCAGCAGTCCTTCTTTTTGCGCACCGCCCGAGACTGGAATGACCTTCCGAACGAAGCAGCAGGCATCCGCGATTTTGCGCGCTGCAATAATGCCATCCAGGAAGCAGACTCAACCACATCCTAACATACACGTTCATCGATACCGCCATTTTATGACGCCCACCCCTCATGTAAAGTATTATACGGGAGCTTTGAGGATATAATTAATTAATTAATTAATTAATTAAGTAATAAATAATGTTATTCATATACTTATTCGTTCTAAAAATTCAATGAGGAGGTCGCGCTTCAACGTGAGCCCCCCCCCCCACCCCCCCGAGCAAAATTCCTGGCTACGCCACTGTATGAGGTGTACGTATTTCTAGCGTTTTCGCAAATAAAATTTAGTCGAAGTCAGCGCCTGAGTTGTGTCCTTTCTTACGTCCTCGTTCACGTAGCGCTGTGCAAATAAGTCGATTGTAAATCACCAACTAGCCCATGCTGCCGTTCTTTCAAAATGGATCCCTGGGGAATTCCACTGTTACTCTTTCAGATGAGGTGATTTTGTTGACCACCACATACTGTTGCCGGTTTCTGAGATAGGCTTAATGGTTCTCCACGAACTATTGGTTTTATGTTCGCGCGCTGGCGACTGCGAAGCTTCGGCCCAGTTCCTGGGAATGTTTCTCTCGTCGCGTGGTCTTTAGCGGCTGGCTCGATCGTCTATCTCGTGCATGCCGCCGGCAGCTATCGACAAATGTCTTTTGACACCCGGTTGCGTGGATAGCGGGCAAGAGGACCAAAATGCAGTGCACGTGGGTGCTGCAGTGGCGCGTGTCCGCTGCCTGTCGATGGTTTCGTTTGGGCAGGCATCCCTTCAACACACGAGTTGTCCCCGCGGCTATCGGTCTATAACTTTTACTATAGTTCAGTTCGACAGCCGCCGCACCGATAAAGTCTGTCGTGCAATAAACGATACATCCAGCACTACATTCTTGTTGCGCTCGCTGAGCCTGCCCTCGCCCCTACGACCACGGTTGAATTGTCCCTATTTGTGTACAACACGGCAGTACCCTCAAGCACTTGATGGAACGGCTCATCAACATTGCCAACGAAGTGCCGACGAGAAAACAGATTCCTCGGTCGGATACCAACATCGAGATCCTAGTCTTGCTGAATGCGAACAAGGGACTTTCCTAAGTTGCCAATATGTATCCTGGACATTATTTTCTACTCACACTGCGATATTGAATCAACACTCATTAGACGCCTATGTATTGTTCTTTTCGATGTGGTCTCCTGTGCAAGAAACTTGCTTGTATTGGTGCGTGTATGGGAATTTCTATTTGAATATCTGAAGCGCAGTATTCTGACGGCGCATCTGAAGACTGACGTGGAAAGTGACCCATGCTAGAGTGTACTCGAACAGGGGCATATCGTAGGTACAGCGCAACATCAGTGGAAAAAAAACGACACAAAGGAAATAGCGCTGACTTTCAAATAAAGTTTATTGAAGGGGCTCCGGCCGCTTTTATACATGGTGCAGGATCCGTGCGCATGCGCGATAACACGTGTGAGACTATGTATGACTGCCAACTAAGAAAAGAATATTCTCTATCGGATAGGTGAAGTGAAGGTGCACTGATCCGAGGCCTTCCTGATGAAAAACGCTTCTATAATTTCTCTTTCATGCTTCGTTTTTGCTTTTTTTCAAAAACCTTGTCTGATGGAATATAGGACTGCACTTGCATTCCTTGCAATTAACAGCCATATGGCTACCATACCCATTCTTAACGTTTTACGCATGCTGCCTAGTTCGATCATTAAAACATTGCCCTGTTTGACCTATATATAATTTTCCACAGGCTAGCGGTATCTCATACACAACATTTGATTGGCATTCTTTGAAGCTGTGCTCATGACGAATGTTGCATGGTCGACCAGTCTTCTTTCCATTTAGGACACACACTTTTGAGAGCTTGCACGGGGCGGAAAACAACAAATTAATATCGTATCTGGTTGCTATTTTGTTCAAGCCGTGAAACACCCTATGTACGTAGGGTATGACATGTAATGGTCTTTGATCATTTTGTTTTTTCTTTGGTCCCGTGTTTTGGCGCTTTACTTTCTGTAGGAGGCTTTTTGTAGGAGTATTTTTTTATGATTTGTTTGTTCAGCCTCCACGTGGCTGAAAGGTACACATGTGCTTTGAAGTGTAACATACTTGCGGAGTTTTGTGATACCATTTGGCTTTAAGTGTATCTAATCCGCCGTGTGAACGATCTAGCCATGGTCAAAAAGACCGTAAAGTGTTCAGGGTGCGGAATGGGATGGAAAATAGAGGTTTGTACGGATGAGAAGGCAGAGGGAGCTGATGCCAAGTGTAAGCAATGCGAGTTAGAGGCGAAAATGGAAATAATTATGGGTGCCCAGAATGAGCTAATGGTAAGAATCGCCGAGCTGGAGAATGCGTTGGCGACAGAGCGGGAAAAAACGATGGCTATGGGGGAAAGGCTTAAGTCAGCCGAGGAGGGGTTAGCAAAGGTCATGGTGAACAAGGAAGCAATCGACAGCGGGAACAGCGGGGCACCGACCCCCACAGTGGTAGACGCGAAGGGGGAAACAGGTTTGGGAAAGACAGGTGCAAGGGTCACAGGACCCAGCTTCCGCCAAGTAGTTTTGGGAAGGGGAGGGGACAAAACAGCAGCAGTGGCACGCGCTAGTAACCGAGGCAGTGGCCAGGTGCGGGACAGTCCAGCAGAAAAGTCGGAGCACGTGATAATCGCCGGGGACTCGAATTTAGTTAGATGCGCAGAAGCAGTCAAGGAAAGGATGAGAGGCGACAAACGAGTTTTAATAGGGAAGTTCCCGGGGCGTAGGCTGGGATCAGTGATAAGACAAGCTAGCGCAAAACTCGCAACTAAGGCTCATGGACGTAACCTCGTGATAATCGCGGGAGGTCTAAACGACTTTTGAATAAAGAATCAGCCGAACTAGCGACCACATTGGCGAAAGGGGTCGATGAAATGCGCGTAATTTTCCCTCAGGTGCAGATAGTGGTATGCACAATACCGGAGGTACCGGTGTGTGACGGCAACCTGCAAAGAGCGGTTGTCGACGCAAACAAAGAGATATGGCAGATGAGTCGAGAGGAAGGCATCGAGGTAGTGGAAATAAACAGAGAGGTACACAGGTGGGGTGGTTTTCGAAGAGACGGAATACACTTCGATAGGAGGCTTGGTCATGAGGTGGGTTGGCGACGAGCAGTACGCGCAGTAGCTTTTTTGGAGGGCACGCGGGCCTTTCGGTGCCCAGGGTAGCTTGTAATGAGGAAAACAACCAGGGGGACTCTTTGACAGGCAGTATAGCGAAAAACCAGAGAAAAGGTAAAAGAAGGGAGAAAACGCGTGTTGCAATTAGTTACATAAACATGCAGGGTGGCAGAAAAAAGGCAAAATGGTTAGAGATTGAGGGACAGTTAAACAAGGAATAGATATGTGTTTATGCGATTACAGAAACACAGCTTAGAGACTTGGAAGAGCCACCACATATTGACAGTTATATTTGGGAAGGATGTAACAGGATCACATCAGAAAGGAGAGGTGGGGGTGTTGGAATGCTAATTCATAGCAGAACAAAATGGGATAGAGTGAAACAAACGTGTTCAGAGCACATATGGGTTTCGGGCACAGTAGGTGGAAAGAAAACGTGGCGAGGAGTAGCTTACTTGTGGACGGGGAATAACTGCGGATAAAAGAATGTGAAGATAGTGAAATGCATAAGCACCGATAATAAAGAATTTGGTCATGATGCCGAAATAATCCTTCTAGGGGACATGAACGCTCACATTCATGACCTCAATTGACGGACATACATACACCAATGGCAAGTTATTGCTAGATCTCTGCGAGCAACATATTCTTGAGATAGTTACGTGGGGCCTAAGTGTGAGGGGCAGATCACGTGGGAAGTCGGAAACAGGCAATCGAGCATTAATTATTGTCTCATGACAGAAGGAATATATGACAAACATGGAGAGATGAGAATAGACGAGGAAGGCATTAACAGCTTGGGTAGTGATCATAAACGCATAATATTAAAAATGGGATATAAAACTGAAAATAAGAACATAGAATCAAAGTTTGGCAGCTTGTATCTAAATGACAAACAAATAACAAATATAGCCGCAAGAGTCGAGGAAAAAGTAGACGAACTACCAGGCAAAGACTGGAAGTATAGTGAGCTGCTACATGTAATCACGAAAGAAATGGAAAAAGAGAAGAAAACTATTGGTTGGAAAGGAAAGAGAAAGCCAAAAAGTTGGTGGAACAAAGAAATCCGGGAGGCGATCGAAAAGCGACGTGAGGCATCACGGGAGCACAGACAGGCAAAAAAAGGAGAAGCGGCCACAGGACGAAGTCAACCAAGTATGGGAAATATATTTAGAGCAAAAATCCATTGTGCAGAAATTAGTCGAGGCGAAAATTAAAGGTTAAAGTGAACGCTGGATGACAGAGATTCGCGAAAAGAAGAAGGCCGTGCCTAGGATATTTTGGAGCCACCTAAAAGCGCTGGGTAGGAAGTCTGTCACAATGCAACAGCATATGGTAGATCAAGGAGGAAATCAATTGGAAGGGTATGAAGCGCTAGGTTACATCCGAAAGATAACAGCCGATTCGTTTAAAAAGGTCGCCCAGGGGATTCCCCCGGTGAGTAAAAGTACGCAAAGGAGTGCAACCGACGAAGATGTAGTACTAGAGAATTTCAATTGGAAGAAGGCCCAAGGAAAAATTCCTAAGCGCACTACTCAGGGCTTAGATGGGGTTCCCGTCAGCTTCATTAACGAACTCGGACATAACACTAAAGAAGCACTGCTGAAAGCCGTAGAAAAGTGCTTACAGGAGAGGGAAATACCAGACAGTTGGCGAAAAAGTAGAATGAACTTAATCTATAAAGGCAGGGGAGAAAAGGATAACTTTCGCTCGTATAGACCGCTAACCATTACATCGGTGCTATACAGGTTGGCGATGCAGGCAGTAAAATTAAAAATACAAGCGTGGGTAGAACAAAATGATATTTTGGGAGAACTTCAGAATGGATTTCGAATCGACAGGCGGTTAGACGAAAATCTGTTTGTTCTTACCCAGTGTATAGAAATATCGAATATAGAAAACAGGCCCTTATACGTAGTTTATCAAGATATCACCGGGGCGTATGACAACGTTAATCAGGAAATTTTATGGGATATATTGAAAGAAGTGGGCATAGGTGACCACTGTATACAGCTTTTGAGAGAAATATACCGAGAAAATACAGTTTGTATAGAATGGGAAGGAATAAGTAGCAAGCGCAGCGTTGAAATTAGCAAGGAGCTGAGACAGGGATGTCCTTTGTCCCCGCTGTTATTCATGCTGTACATGGTGAGGATGGAAAAAGCGCTAGAAGGTAGCAACATTGGATTTAATTTGTCACACAAACAGGTCGGAACGATGGTTGAGCAGAAGCTTCCAGGTCTATTTTATGCTGATGATATTGTCTTATTGCGGACAGTCAAGGTGGTATACAGCGACTGGCAGATATATGCGGAAGGGAATGTCAGGCTCTAGGACTAGGATTTAGTGCAACAAAATGTGGATTGATGGTATTCAATGATCACGAAGACCATGCGGTCTTAATACAGGGCCAAAAAATACCGACAGTAAGCGAGTACAAGTACCTCGGAGTATGGGTAAATGAGGGGGATAGATATTTGGAGGTACAAGAGAAAGCATCGGTAGCAAAGGGAAAGAGGAATGCTGATATTATGAAGCACAGAACTTTATGGGGATACAATAGGTACGAGGTGCTTCGAGGGCTGTGGAAGGGTGTGATGGTCCCGGGGCTTACATTTGGGAACTCAGTGGTGTGCATGAAGTCAGAGTTACAATCAGGAATGGATGTAAATCAAAGGACGATGGGCCGCCTCGCGTTGGGCGCTCACGGGAAGACGACAAATGAGGCTGTAAAGGGTGATATGGGATGGATAGGCTTTGAAGTGAGGGAAGCTCAGAGCAAAATGAGATTTGAAGAGAGGCTGAGGAAAATGAAGAAGAATAGATGGGCAGAGAAGGTTTTCAGGAATTTGTATAGAAAAAGCGTTGACACGCAGTGGAGAAAAAGAACTAGGAGGCTCACCAGTAAATATACGACTAGCAGTGCGGGTGATATGGCAACAAGGAGCATTAAGCGGAAGGTCAGACAGGCGGAGAGGACTTATTGGATAACATCGATGGAAAAGAAGCCCACTCTGAGTAACTACCGAAAGGGAAAAAACGAAATAAAGAGGGAAAGGTTTTATGATAATTCAAGGGGAAGCGCTTTACTATTTGAAGCAAGGTCGGGCTGCCTTAGAACGCGTAGTTATAAAGCGAGATTCAGTAACGAAGAACAATGTACATGCTGCGGGGGAACTAAGGAAACGATGGAACATGTACTGATTGAATGTGGCGATATTCACCCAGGTATACGTGTGGGCACGAGTCTACAGGAAGCCTTGGGTTTTAGCGACAACAATGGAAAGCTGAACACGTCCGCGATAGAAGTAAGTAAGAGGCGGTTACAGTATTGGTGGCAGAAAAGTAGAGATAAAGTACAAAAATAAATAATGGGGAAAAATAAGGTCATTATGCCTTAAGAGGCAGAGAGATGGACCGTGAATTTATAATTTTTTGGTATAATAACATAGATTTAATCAATGGAGATAAGGTATTAGGCCGACATGAAACAAGGAAGGTTTTTTTTTACTTCTTCTTCGAGCCTGGTGGCAGACATGTCACCGCCCCGTTATAAAGGGGACGCTCATAGCATCCATCCATCCATCCGAGGCTTCGGCAAACGTGTATGACGACGCTGTTGGGATAGCCAGCAGCTTTTAGTTTTAAATGCGAAGCATTTCTTTGCGAACTTCTGCGACTTTGACCGTATCTATCTATCTATCTATCTATCTATCTATCTATCTAGCCGCCTACGACTTTGTGCTCTCCTGGTCGCTTGTTTAATCGAATGTGCACCAAAATTGGTATGGCGTAACATGACTGTATGACGAACATAAATGACAAGTCATAACATGAAAATCATGACATGAATGTCATGTACAGCATGATTTACATGCTACGCTCATGGTGCGCTGGCGGCCGTTTCGCTAGCTTGATATACACCAAAATTGGTATCTTGCGACGTGACCGTGTGACGAACATAAATAACACGAGTTATCATGAAAATCATGACACGCATGTCATGTACAGCATGACTTACGTGCCACGCTCATGGGGCGCTGGCGGCCGTTTCGCTAGATTGATATGCACCGAAATTGGTATCTTGCGACGTGACCGTGTCAAGAACATAAATAACACGAGTTATCATGAAAATCATGACACGCATGTCATGTACAGCATGACTTACGTGCCACGCTCATGGGGCGCTGGCGGCCGTTTCGCTAGCTTTATATACACCAAAATTGGTATCTTCCGACGTGACCGTGTGACGAACATAAATAACACGAGTTATCATGAAAATCATGACACGCATGTCATGTACAGCATCACTTACGTGCCATGCTCATGGGGCGCTGGCGGCCGTTTCGCTAGATTGATATGCACCGAAATTGGTATCTTGCGACGTGACCGTGTCAAGAACATAAATAACACGAGTTATCATGAAAAACATGACACGCATGTCATGTACAGCATGACTTACGTGCCACGCTCATGGGGCGCTGGCGGCCGTTTCGCTAGATTGATATGCACCGAAATTGGTATCTTGCGACGTGACCGTGTGAAGAACATAAATAACACGAGTTATCATGAAAATCATGACACGCATGTCATGTACAGCATGACTTACGTGCCACGCTCATGGGGCGCTGGCGGCCGTTTCGCTATATTGATATGCACCGAAATTGGTATCTTGCGACGTGACCGTGTGAAGAACATAAATAACACGAGTTATCATGAAAATCATGACACGATTGTCATGTACAGCATGACTTACGTGCCACGCTCATGGTGCGCTGGCGGCCGTTTCGCTAGCTTGATATACACCAATATTGGTCTCTTACGACGTGACCGTGTGACCAACATAAATAACACGAGTTATCATGAAAATCATGACACGCATGTCATGCACAGCATGACCTACGTGCCACGCTCATGGGGCGCTGGCGGCCGTTTCGCTAGATTGATACACACCAAAATTGGTATCTTGCGACGTGACCGTGTGACGAACATAAATAACACGCGTTATCATGAAAGTCATGCCACGCATGTCATGTACAGCATGACTTACGTGCCACGCTCACGGGGCGCTGGCGGCCGTTTCGCTAGCTTGATATACACCAATATTGGTCTCTTACGACGTGACCGTGCGACGAACATAAATAACATGAGTTATCATGAAAATCATGACACACATGTCATGTACAGCAGGACTTACGTGCCACGCTCATGGGGCGCTGGCGGCCGTTCGCTAGATTGATATACACAAAAATTGGTATCTATCTATCTATCTATCTAGCCGCCTACGACTTTGTGCTCTCCTGGTCGCTTGTTTAATCGAATGTGCACCAAAATTGGTATGGCGTAACATGACTGTATGACGAACATAAATGACAAGTCATAACATGAAAATCATGACATGAATGTCATGTACAGCATGATTTACATGCTACGCTCATGGTGCGCTGGCGGCCGTTTCGCTAGCTTGATATACACCAAAATTGGTATCTTGTGACGTGACTGTGTGACGAACATAAATAACACGAGTTAACATGAAAATCATGACGCGCATGTCATGTACAGCATGACTTACGTGCCATGCTCATGGGGCGCTGGCGGCCGTTTCGCTAGATTGATATGCACCGAAATTGGTATCTTGCGACGTGACCGTGTCAAGAACATAAATAACACGAGTTATCATGAAAATCATGACACGCATGTCATGTACAGCATGACTTACGTGCCACGCTCATGGGGCGCTGGCGGCCGTTTCGCTAGATTGATATGCACCGAAATTGGTATCTTGCGACGTGACCGTGTGAAGAACATAAATAACACGAGTTATCATGAAAATCATGACACGCATGTCATGTACAGCATGACTTACGTGCCACGCTCATGGGGCGCTGGCGGCCGTTTCGCTATATTGATATGCACCGAAATTGGTATCTTGCGACGTGACCGTGTGAAGAACATAAATAACACGAGTTATCATGAAAATCATGACACGATTGTCATGTACAGCATGACTTACGTGCCACGCTCATGGTGCGCTGGCGGCCGTTTCGCTAGCTTGATATACACCAATATTGGTCTCTTACGACGTGACCGTGTGACCAACATAAATAACACGAGTTATCATGAAAATCATGACACGCATGTCATGCACAGCATGACCTACGTGCCACGCTCATGGGGCGCTGGCGGCCGTTTCGCTAGATTGATACACACCAAAATTGGTATCTTGCGACGTGACCGTGTGACGAACATAAATAACACGCGTTATCATGAAAGTCATGACACGCATGTCATGTACAGCATGACTTACGTGCCACGCTCACGGGGCGCTGGCGGCCGTTTCGCTAGCTTGATATACACCAATATTGGTCTCTTACGACGTGACCGTGTGACGAACATAAATAACATGAGTTATCATGAAAATCATGACACACATGTCATGTACAGCATGACTTACGTGCCACGCTCATGGGGCGCTGGCGGCCGTTCGCTAGATTGATATACACAAAAATTGGTATCTTGCGACGTGACCGTGTGACGAACATAAATAACACGAGTTATCATGAAAATCATGACACGCATGTCATGTACAGCATGACTTACGTGCCACGCTCATGGCGCGCTGGTGGCCGTTTCGCTAGCTTGATCTACCCCGGAATTGGTCTTGCGCGACGTCACTGTGTGACGAACATAAATCATAGGAGTTAACATGAAAACCATGACACGCATTTTCCTCAATGACATACAAGACGATGTATGCAGCTCTTTGCTGGCTGCTTCGCATTACATCGATTCCCACAATGCGTGGGATCTGTCGGCTTTTTTCAATCTGCGTAGTGAGACTGGCCTCAGCCTTGTGGTCACATGACTTATGAAGGGCGGCCTAAATGCACGTAGTGGCAATTCCTCTTTTGATTAACTTGGAATGGCCACAATGAAACGGAAGGACATTCTTAGCGCTCCTAGGTTGATAGCACCAGCAAGTATGTCCATTATCAGAGAACGAAAGGCGAACGTCTAACTGCTGTATGCACTTGTCTTTTGGCAATTCAAATGTGAAGTTGAGCCCCCCCCCCCCCCCCCCCCAGTGCTCTTTGAAGACATTGAGCACGGCGGTAACTTTATCATTAAAACACATTTGTCCGCTCTCTTCAACAAGCACAACGTAATCGTCAACATAACGATACACTCGGCGTACAGGCACACATGCAAGGCTCGCAGAAATGCGTTTGTCTATTACAGATAAAAAGATGTCGCAAAGAAGTGGGCTAGTGATGAACCTATACACATGCCATTGCGTTAGATTAAGAATTGCCCATCGTGGTTGATGGTTGTCGAATTAAGATGAAATTCTAGGAGCGTGATAAAATTGTCAGAGTTCATGCCTATTGCGTTCTGAAACTGCGGCTCCTGTTCTTCAAAACACTTCCGCACAGCACAGAGAAGGCCATCACATACAACTGAGTAATAAAGGTCCTCAATGTCTATTGAAAATCCCACGACTATTGAATGAAACCCTTCCTGTAGTTCCTGGACCAGTTCGATGGAGCTTCTTACAAGGAACGGATCTTGAAATCCAGCTTTTTCAAATTGTCCTGAAGAAACTGTCCTACATGTTTCTGCCATGATGATCTCTCCGAAACTATCACTCTGAAAGAATGCTCCGGATTGTGTGTTTTGCAAGAGAAAAAAAACCTCCAAGTAGACTGTTTCAGACTTGCCCACTAGCTTTCTTAGTGTCTCCAAATTAAGGTCCTGGGTCAGCTTCAGCGCTTTTCTTTTCTGCTGTTTGGGGTCGAATTTTATGGGCTTGAAATGTTTGTGAATAGCCGTGGTTGCTTTTGACTGAAATAACTCTTGCGGAAGCACCACGAATCCCCCTTCTCTATCGGCCTGTATCACTTCCAAATTGTCATCTTTCATATAGGTGGCATTCTTCTTCAGCGGCAGTCGCGGGGATTTCTTATAGTTAGTAATGGCACATTCAACACTCTCCGCCATGAGATGGCTTCTTGCTTGAACCAACTAGCCCAAATCTATAGCGGTTACGGTGCTCGGCTGCTAACCCGAAGGTCGCGGGTTCGATCCCGGCCGCGGCGGTCGCATTTCGATGGAGGCGAAATGGTAGAGGCCCGTGTACTTAGATTTAGGTGCACGTTAAAGAACACCAGATGGTCGAAATTTCCGGAGCCCTCCACTACGGAGTCTCTCATAATCATATCGTGGTTTTGGGACGTAAAACCCCAGATATTATTATTATTAACTAGCCCAAATCAAGCTCTTCTTGCTGCGAACAGGGAAGTGCTCGGAACGAGCTTGAACAGGGTCAATCCGCTTGCAGTGAAGCTCAAACAGGGTCAAACAGGGTCAAAGTGAAGCTCAAACAGGGTCAATCCGCTTGCAGCGCTGCGATCGGTAGTCTGCAAGGTGTCGTCGTTTAAGAGTTGCGCGCGGCTCCGCTAAAGTGGTGCAGGGGTAGAATGCCCGCTTCCCACTCAAAAGGCCCGGGTTTGAATCGCAGCTGTATATGGTGGGGCAGGCATTCTAACTTTACCATTGGCTGCTAGGTGCAGTTGGATCCATTGTGGAAACACAGAGAAAGGGCAGACATGTGCACTCACTCAATATTATAACTCCAGCAAGTCAGATATAAAACAAAGAGATGGGACAGCATTGCAGAGAAGCACATGAACCTTTCCAAGAGTGCAAGCGCAACCGTACGTGCGGGCGTCATTCCAGCCAAGAATAGCGGGGCCCTCAAGTCGGTGCAACTACCAATCGAGAAGCATCGTATATTTTGTATCCTCGAGACTGAAGTATAGACAAAGTGCACTGGCAGACAGTCCCCCTTGCACTGTGTTCCATTAAGAGCAAGTCTACCTGTGAGCAACGCAATCAGGTGCACTTTGGCTGCTGTGAGCAAGCCATCGTGCCAACTTCCAGGAAAGTCGGACAGCCAGGTAGTGTGAGAGAGTTGTGCTGGAGAAAACCTGGATTGTGTTCTCTGTGTTGTGTGAAAAAAGTTTTACTTAGCAACGCAATGGTATAGACGTTTCGCCATCTGCATCTTCAGTATGCACTGGCTGAAAGTAGAGGAGGTCAATCAGTTCACTAACCATATACGTCCTTGTAAATGTCTGCTAGGGGGCCACGGTTAGTGTTGCATGCCGGTTCTGTGCATACGCCACCGGCATAGGTGGCGAAACGTCTCAACCATTTTGCAGTCAATAATTTGTTATGTTAAGTCGGGGTAAATCTTCTTTTCAACCGTGAATTCGTCCGAAGTTCGAAACATTTTTACTCTCTGCGTACACTCTAAGAAAAAAACCGGCTGAAGGGGGAGTAAAGTCAGATTTAGTCCTCAAATCGTGTCGTTAGTCCCAACTGCGGCGAAGTGCGTGTCGTGTGCAAATTCGGAGGACTAGACATACCTCGGAAAAGACTAATGGGGGGACGAACGGTTGCATTTACTCCTGCGGGTAGAGGTTGAAGGGAAGACGTTTTTAAGTGCGAATGCACTTTATAAGCGACCCTGTGTCCGCCGTCCCATAGCAACGGCGCGAGCAGAGGAGAGGAGCGTCTGTAGCAACGGCGCAGCGACGTCACGCCCCACGTGACTGCGCGCGCTCCGCCCTCCGCTCCGTGGCTGCGCGCGCCCCGCGCATTGCCTGTGGTGATGCAGGCCGGCGGCGAGACGCCGAACGAAAGCGTGCGAAGCGAGCCGAGCACCCCGAAGCCGATCTGGCGCGGGGACGCGCGATGCGCGAGCGAGCACGGGCCCTCGAATTCGATTGGCCGGACGCGCGCTTCAAGCGAGACTTCCTGGACCGCAGCTTCGGATATAGCTGCGCGGTGTGCGATCGACTGTGGTTCGACAACAACCTGAGCCCCATCTCGGGCGTGCGCAACGCCGCCAACAAGTTGAACGCGTTGCGGGTTCTTTGGAACGAGTTCGGAAGACAGATCATCATCATCAGTGAAAGTGCTTTGCACTTAAAAACGGCCAGACCTCCGTGGGTCGGCTGGCGCGTGCTCTCTCGCTGCCGTCTCCTTCGCTCGGCTCTGCAGTTTAGTCGTGCGCGCCGCCTCATAGCATCAGCCCGTGCTTCGCACTTCCTCATACTCCCCTTCGGGGAAATGCGGGTTTTTTTTTCTGTGGCCTTTGTTTGCAGCAAGGCTCAGCATCGAACGAACGCGACGCAGTGATCGTAGACCCACGAATGCCTCTTTCAAAGGTCATGAGCTTAGCTCTCGGCCAGGTGCGCCCTATTGTTCCGAAGCCCTCCTTTCTACTCTGTCGCGGTGCGGGTTGCTGGCGGCGACGACCTGAGGGGTAAGGAATTCGGCGAACGCATGTTCAAAATGTCCACTGCACAGATGACAAGAAGGCATCGGCGCGTCGGCCCGCTTACTGCTGCGATCAAGAAAATAACGCGAGAAAAGTTTAATTTAATTTGTAGTGTGTTAATATTGTGTCATAAATTATGAGGACTTGAAACTTAGTTCACCAATAAGCTTCCCAATATTCACTGGCGGTGACAATCGTGTAAATCTGACGGACGTTTCAGCGCTTATGTTGGGTATCCTTCCGCGACGCACTCTTTCTTCTTCAGTATCGCTCGCCGAGTGTCGGGTGCGGGTCTTGTTTGTCACTTGTGATCTATCTTGCTCTTATTTCGGGGTCAGCGAGTGCCGCTATTTACGCAGACTATGAACGCAGCTGTGAAGAACATACCTCGCTGCATGTGCTGCAATTGTGGACGAGCATGCACGTTTGTTTCTGTGTACCGGCTGTTTATTGGACCCAACATCGTAACTTTCCTGCGGAAAAATGGATACCTCAGCTTACATGCAAGACTCCATCGCAGCTTCCTTTCTGCAAAGCTTCAGAGATGGACGCCGTCACATCGAGGTGTGATCAACAATTTCTGGATTTACTTGCTCTGCAAACAACGTCCCTCTGCTAATTTTAAAGGTAAGTTTATTATTTTCATTGCCTTGGTACATTGTATTATAAATAATATGAAGACTAAAAAAAGCATTGTGCGTCGCATGTTTCTGAGCATGCGACTGCGCAATTATTGGGGCTTACGTCATTAATTCGTTCTCTTCTAGCTACTTTATTTTGTAACAAAATTTTCTTTTTTGTATTTCTTCCAGGTAGGACTCGCCCTAGTAATTCGGGAACAGGCCCTACACCAACTAAATGATGGCATTCGTTCCTTCTTGGTGTTTTCGTAAAAATAAAGATTGATGTTAATAGAATCGTGTTTCTCTTTCTTCCTTGAATACTTTATAGAACACCGTAGGTTATCTGCAACTTACACAATCAAGAAATCAAAACCGTTGGTAACCTGAATCACTGTGCATGTGTGTGTGTTTGGTGTCATTCATGTGACCTGTGTTCCCGTGTCGTGGTTTGCCACTTCTCGCCAAGTTTTTACCTTGTTCATAGGATTCAAAGTGTTTTAAAGGACTGAAAGATCAGGGCACGCAACTAAATATTCTCGCTAGGGCAAGTCTTGAAGCCGGTATGCACAATTTCTCTCAAGTTCGGCAAAGTAAATTCGAATGATCAGCATTATTGCTTGCAAGCGCTCACTGAATGCATTAATAGCAGTTAATACATGTAAGTTGGGTACCACTTCTAAAGCACTATTTAAGTGGCATGTTTCCGTGAAATGTCCGTTCCTAAGAGCCCAGTAACTTCGCCACCATTTTTTACAATTGCGAAGCGCGATTTGCTCTCCCAAGGATCATTTCTGAGGATCAACCAATACTCCTCCAAGGAGTAACATTTGCTCCTTCAGGGACCATTTCCAAAAACCAACTGTTAGTCCTTACAGGAGTAACATTTGCTCCTTCAGGGACCATATCCGAAAATCAACTGTTACTCCTTACAGGAGCAACCGTTAGTCCTTTGCAGTTAATCCTTCAAAGACTAACTGTTTATCCCCTTGCAGTTCATCCCCAAAAGGACTATTGGTTGTGGCAAATCAGTTGATCCCCAAAAGGACTAACCTCCCTACCCCTTTTAGTCCTTGTTTTCTTAGAGTGTAGCTATCCACTAATCGAATATTATAACAAATTGTATACAATAAATATATTGCAAAAGGTTCTGGCCTTCTGTTGTGTTTATATTAGTTTCAGTGTGCCTACATCGAAATACGGGTTGATCATAAGTTGAGAACCCTGGTTATGAGAGAGATCTCATACAAGGGACAAGAACTGCTCCTCGTCTCTTATAAAGGGATTCAGGTGTAACACAAATCTTTAATGACAATTGAAAAGGTGGCGAGTTTATCCCCACATCTTTCGCCAAAAGATTCAACAACTTGCTCAGAATTTGAATGACAAAGGGGTCATTGGATGGTAAAACTTTCAAGTATGTCTGTAAAAATCTGGAAGCACATTTTTGCCATGTACCGTTCTCAGAAACTATAACACAAAATGTGCATTTCGCCTGCAAAAAACATCTTTAAGCAGCCATTTTGCATTTTTCTTTCATTCCGGCAATCTTATCCTGGTTAAAGCTTCTTGCAGTTTTTTGGCGCTCCTGTGAACTCTAAGCGATACATCCTTTTAGGGCTGGAAAGTTGAAGAAACAGCAGGAGTTGCCTCTGCACTTTACGTGTTTTTGCACAAGAGCACATACCCACCATCCTAATCCGTGGGAGGTAATGCCAAATCTTACGCTCCAAAGTAGTCAACAATCTTGTCTAGAGTGAATTTTTCACTTTGCTGCTGGCACCTCTCTGGCGCATCCACGCCTTCAGACTTACGTCTTGGAAGTGCAGCAGAAACTCATTAGTTGACGCTCCTGAATGTCAATCGATGTCATCAAGGAGCCGACCGTGTGACGTCATCATGATTTAAGAGAGCTCCGAAAATTGTGACGTGATCATAACGTTTCATGATGAGTTCATCACATGACCTCATATGATGACGTCATCACACGCCATCGTCGCTTGGTGAAACGTGTGCCCATCTTGGAGGCAATGCTTAACTACGAGAGTGGAAAATAAAAAGTTGCAATGCCTATGATCGCGGAGGCAATGCAAAAGCACGTTAGGTGCAGAAAGCTTCCGGGGTAAGGATCAATATAATAGAGCGAAATGAGAAGGCTTTCTACTTTTTGTCATTTTAGGCAACGGCATAAGGGGCCCTTTGGTGACATAATACTGAGGTTACGCTGACTCGAACTCACGCAAGGGAGGCAACAGCTCAGACTAGCGAGCGCGTCTTCGTACGGACGCTCGGATGCGTCCCGTTTGTAGGCTTCCTACTCGCAATGCGTGGACGCAGCAACGACAACATCGTTATCTACGCATTCGCGATCACCGTGAAACACGTATAACGTGTGCTGCAGCAAAAAACTGAGCGAAATACGCAGTGCCCACAGAGCAAATACGAGACGCACTGTCCCAGCCGTCTCGCTTCACTTGAGCCAGCCAGAGTTGTCGTCGGCCAGGCCTCGCTGGGAAGCGGAACATTCGCACGCTCTTTCTGTTGTGGTTAGTGCAGAGTGCTACGCAGCATCCAGGGCTTCACCGGCAGCGTTTAACACGCTACCGCAACGCTCGACGCCGTATTGTCGAGAACTAAACGCAACCGGGAGTAGACGCAGTGCGGGCACTATAGCGGGCACCATGATGCATAGTTTTCTGTGCGCCGCCATATTGGGGCCAGCCGCCGCTCCCAGCGCGGCGTTGCTGTCTGGCAACGCACCGCGGCCGGCGGTGCGTTGGCGGCATGTAGTGGGCCAAAGGCTGACATCACCCTAAAACGGCCGGTCATGTAGGCTCCCTAACGCTCAAGTTTGCGCAGCGCCGTCCGCCGCCCCAGCGGAAAGAGGGGAAAGCTCCGGTAGCTCAGACGGGTCGCTCTTGCTTGGTTTTCCCACTGCGCGCGCGGAGAACGTGCTCCCCGGGGCTTTTATCTCGCATTTTTCACGCTATGGGTGCCGTTCCTTCGTCGTACTCGAAAGAAGGCGCGCAGTCCTGCTGCATTGTGAACTGTCACAAAAGTTTAAAAATGACCAAGAGCCGAAAACTTCCCGTCATGTTCTACCGTTTCCAATGCAAGCAGTGCGAGGAGCAGAGGCGTTAAGAGCGGATTATGGCAGTTCGCCGCGATGCTTTCGCGGTCTTGTCACCTTGAAGCAATTTATGTCGTACACAGTATTACGAGCTATTAACGGGGAGAAACGCGATGATCGTGCTCATTTGAAAGGGAAGTGGGTTTGTGAACCGAAGCTACAACAAATAGACAGCCGCTGTACGTTTCGAGATTGCGCGCTGTTTTTCCGAGTCAACCATTTGTAATGTGACAGCAGCGGAGCATGTGGGCTTAATACACCACAGTTTAGATAACGTACCGTGAGTACTAAGTGTTTAATTCAGCTGATTGCGGTACATTTCCCGTCGCGGCTCACTGTAAACAGAATTAGGCTGCATGCTTGCACTGAGCGTTTATATTGGCCTTGCATGCGACACGCCGTGATTTCTTAGTAGGCTGAGGTGTTGCGCTGCTAAGATCGTGGTCGTGGGTTCGATTCACGCATACGGCAGCTGCATTTCGATGGGAGCGAAATGCAGTAACACCGGCGTACTTAGATTTAGGTGCACGTTAAAGAACCCCAGGTGGCCGAAATTAATCCGATGTCCCCCAACACGGCGTGCCTCGTAATATTGTCGTGCTTTCGGCACGTAATATCTAGCCTTGAATGCGCGTGAGCCGCGGGTGCCATACAGCTGCCGCTTTGGAAACGAGCTGAAGAAAGAACCAAGGCGGCATTCAAACTTTCGATGGCTTGGCGAAATCAGACGCGCTTATCATCGGGCACAAATCTCGGCATAATCATAAACTTGCGCGATCCCAGTGGGTATTGTATAGTATGATGCTGACCAAGCGATCTGTCGAAACAACCAAAGCGACATTCGAATCAGCTGAAGTGAACACGGTGCGTGATCAGGCGTCGATATTATTCGAAATGAAACACGCCTCTGCAAGAAACATTCATGGTCGAAGTGGGCATGAAATATTTATTTTTTTGCGCGTATCATTATGCTGTCAAAGGGAGCTCTAAAAAAATCCAAGGTGACATGAAACTTGCGGTCCCTCGTTGTTATCATTCGATGCAAACCTCGGCAAAAGTGAAACTCCCACGAAACTGAACACTTCGCATTGCATGCAGCCAGTGACTCAACAGGGCAGAAGTGAATTTATGCTCTTCACACTGAGCTCATAATAAATTTAAAGCCGCACGACAAACTTGGCATCCAAGCAATCGAAAAGTTATCAATAGAAAACGCACGCGAAAGCGTGGTGGATGTTTGCTGACAACTCCGAGTAGACACGACTGCCACAACGAATGTGCGTTTTACCGGTAACATAATTACAGAACTCGCGCCGTGAGAGGCGCTGCGGAGCCGGGCGCTGTCAGTCAATGTGGGGAGAAAAACTCGTTACTCGAGTGTTGACCCCGCCGCTGTCCCCTTCAAGCTGCCTTGAAAACGCGTTGCTTTGCTCGCACGCTGCACGCGTTCTGCACGTGTTTTTGAGAATTTCGCGTCGCGCGCGGTTAGGATGTGCACGCTTTTGTCCACGTGGCAGCAATTTGGTGAAAGGTCAGCGTCTTCTCAGCCATGTAGCAGATGCGGAGCAAGTGATAGCAGACGACGCCGTCCTCGTCAGAGCGAAGTGCATTTCGCAAGTGAAGGACGACGCGCTGTTTACGACGGGAAGTTAGCACAATGTTCTGTACGTTCATAATTATATACCTGTTTTATTTGGATTGCTGTGTGTACTACGCACTCTCTATGTTTGTTACTCGATGCGTGGGTAAGGCCGCTTCTCGTGCTTTAGGTTAAGCGGCCCTGGCGCTGTGACTGCTATTAGTTGGGATACCTTAATTTACCAGCAACCATTCGAGTTATCGTGCGGTACGCAACACTCCAAAAATAAATGGTCTATTTCGGGCTTCTTTCTTTTCCGCAACAAAAATTGACGACTATCTCGTGTGTCCTTCCTTACATTATCGCCGTTCTCATAGCCGGTACTCCGAGTTCACAAACAGCATGCGTACTATCAACGCGACATAGCATTATTAATAGGCAAATGACGAGCGCCCAGCTTTCAGAAAAAAATCACAGCATATCCACGGAGTGAATGATGATGAGTGGGCGAAGCTGCGGAGGTTCATCGCTAAACCGTGAATCTTCCGTGAATTCTGCCCAGTACATCATCACCGACGTGAGATCGGGCGCGTTTATACTAAAGGTTCGATGAGAGTTATGACGACTTGCAGCTCACTTTAATTTTACATGTACGCTGTGAATTTTCATTGTTTAGAAAACCATTGCTTTAGAAAACATCTGGCGTCTTTCGTTAAGCAGCTGGCGTCTTTTCGTTTTGCTTTAGAAACATCTGGCGTCTTTTTGTTTTGCTTTTAGAAAACATCTGGCGTCTGCCGTGCGTGTTTTGCGCGCTCGTGAAAGTCGCTATGACAGAAAGTTTGACTAAATGCCGCATGCGTGTGATATTGCCGGATGCCCGAATGGTGCACAACGCCAGTGCTGCAGCAAGGAAACCGGTGTGTCTTTTCACTGGGTGCCGCGGAATGAACCCTTACGCTCGAAGTGGCTTAGTGTCATGCCATTGCGCCAGTGTGCTAAACAGTCAAAACCTCTGCGTGTGTGCTCGCTGCACTTTCGTATTGAGGATTACGAGACCAACCGCAACTTGGTGAAGGCTTTGAATGTGCCCATCCGAGCAAGTCTTTGCCGCAGCGCCGTTGTTGCTACTGTGGGTCCCGCTACTTCCGCTCGGCTGCTGTGTCGGCGGCCGCGCAGTAAAAGCGGGCAACGTTGGGCACGGCAGCAGTGACGTATGAAAGTCGTATTTTCAGGCGCAGATTTGTAGTCCCGGCGTAAACTTAGCGCGTATTGTGCGGTTCGCACGCAGTAAAATGTTGCAAGCAGACGTTTACCAGGCTGTTCCTGCGTGGCAGGCCCGAGCGCTGCGTGCTGAAATTCTTCGTGGAGCGTTTTTGTGCAACAGTACAGAATACCGGTACGTGCCGTGATCAAAAACGTTCAGCCCCTGCATCATCGTATTCCAACTCACATAGCAGTGACTTACGCGTTCTGCTGGGCGTTAGGCTTTCCCTTTCTCGTAGCCCGATTTCCCGATCTGCTGCCGGATTAGCGGTTCTTTGTTGGTGTATATGAAGTGAGCGTAGTAGCTATTCGGCGCGACGCCAACCTATAGTTGACGTAACTTCACGTCGAAATGAGGACACCACTGTATTGTATACGCGATCGTGCACGTAAAGTTTGTAATTCCAGTACGCACACAACAACAAGCACGCAGCGAGCGCACACCGCGCAATACATACATCACGTAGTCCGATAACAACAACATAAGTTTATTGTCCTTTCGTTGAACGACACAGCCTCTAAAAACGTACGATGCCTTCGGCGCATGTTATGTACGGCGCGTCAGACGCCAAAAACAAAAGTTCACGTGTGTCCTGAGTTGACACAACGAGTAAGAAGCAACAGAGCGCACATCCGAGAGCTTCGCATGAAAATACCATGCATTAGTGATCAGCAATGAAGCGAACGTGTACGTACACATGAAAAGTGACAGCCGGTACTTTCCGCAGTGCACGCGATTTGCACCGGGTATACGCAACCATACGCAACAGCTGGGCATTGCGTAGCTTTCCTAATGAACACACACAAGGAGCAGCACGCGTGAATCGACTGCGCTGCGGCGCCGCTTGCACGGCGAAAAAAAGAAAAAAAAAAGGCTCGAATCGCGCATGCGCTTGCAAACGACACGGCGGAAATCGCGAAATGTTTCGAGGCTTCTTCGCTAGGAGGCGATGCGGGTGTTTGCGATGTGGAGGCTTCACGAATGTGACGTCAGGGCCTCTCCTTATTTTTCCTTCCTCCATGGATAAATACAAATATCTTGGCGTATGGATAAGCAACGTGGCTGAATACCAATTCAGAGACAGTGGCAGGATTCTTCGAGAGCATCATTTGAAAGGCATAATCAGAAATGCCCTTCATGATGTGGCGTACCTTGTCCGCTTCCGCCATGGTCGAGTTGACACGCCGGCAGAGGTCGAGGATGTCATCGATGTGGCTGGCGAACGTTTCACCAGTTTGCTGGGACCGGCATCGAAGTCGTTGTTCTGCTCGAAGTTTGCGCACACCAAGGCGTGCGAAAACAGCTGCGATGCTGGTTTTAAAGGTCGTCCAAGTGGAAATATCGGCCTCGTGGTTTTTGTACCACAGCTTGGCGGCATCACGGTGCCGAGCATCACATCACGGTGCCGAGCTTCATGGGATCGTCCCATTTGTTGGTCGCACTCGCGCGTTCATAGGATTCAAGACAATCCTCAACGTCTTTATCATCGGTGCCGTTCAAGATCTCGGGCTCTCGTAGACGCTGGGCACCGGCACAGATGGGCGGTGAAGCCGGTGGGGGTGTCGAGATGGCGTCGACAGGCATGACGGACGGGAGCTTTCAGCTACGGAACTATATATATATATATATATATATATATATATATATATATATATATATATATATGCAGGGTTTGTCCGATAAGTAATGTCAATGATTAAACTATAAGGCATCTATACCTCACAACAGGCTAGGACCTCTTGATATCGGTGGAGGGGGAAGTACTAGTACACTATAGGGGGAAGTTAGCATACACACGTGCGGTCGCACTGTCGTATGCTACCATCTGGGGAATAAGGAGATACTTTTCCATTAAACTCGTTTTCATATCCCGTGCGAGCCACAACGCTGCGCTCGTTCACAAAAAAACTTGATTGCCAAGAAGTTTTGCGTCAAACGCTACAAGTCCGAAGTAGAAATTTTTCCCCGATTATCACCGAAGAGCTTTGGTGATAATCGTTAGATTAAGTGTACCGGCGGCATAAGGCCTCTATAGCAGCAGCACCTGCGGCTGGAGGAACGCAAGCCTAAACGTACTTCCTTACCTTTGCAGACCATACGACGTTGGTTCACCTAAGCTGTGCTGCGTGCCCGTCCTGCTGACCATACGACGCTGGTTCGCCTAAGCTGCGCTACGTACGTGCCGGTCCTGACTACGCAGCTTTTATTGCGATAGCAATAAAAGCTGCGTAGCCTCGGCTTGAAAATGTCCGTCCCCGTATATGTATAAGTATGTATATATATAGAAAAGCCGCAAAGAAAAATAATTCAGAAAAAAAACCCGCATTTCCCCGAAGGGGAGTATGAGGAAGTGCGAAGCACGGGGTGATGCTATGAGGGGGCGCGCGACTAAACTGCAGAGCCGAGCGAAGGAGACGGCAGCGAGAGAGCACGCGCCAGCCGACCCACGGAGGTCTGGCCGTTTTTAAGTGCAAAGCACTTTTACTGATGATGATGATCTGTCTTCCGAACTCGTTCCAAAGAACCCGCAACGCGTTCAACTTGTTGGCGGCGTTGCGCACGCCCGAGATGGGGTTGTTGTCGAACCACAGTCGATCGCACACCGCGCAGCTATATCCGAAGCTGCGGTCCAGGAAGTCTCGCTTGAAGTTCGCGTCCGGCCGATCGAATTCGAGGGCCCGCGCTCGCTCACGCATCGCGCGTCCCCGCGCCAGATCGGCTTCGGGGTGCTCGGCTCGCTTCGCACGCTTTCGTTCGGCGTCTCGCCGCCGGCCTTCATCACCACAGGCAATGCGCGGGGCGCGCGCAGCCACGGAGCGGAGGGCGGAGCGCGCGCAGTCACGTGGGGCGTGACGTCGCTGCGCCGTTGCTACAGACGCTCCTCTCCGCTCCTCGCGCCGTTGCTATGGGACGGCGGATTCAGGGTCGCTTATAAAGTGCATTCGCACTTAAAACACTTTCCGACGCGCGGCATCGAACGGGCGACCTCTCGCTTTGCAGCCCGCCGCGTTAGACGTTAAGCCACGACAGCACCGTCTTTCAGCCTGCTAACGGCGAGCTATTTATATACACCATGTACTTCAGCATGCTTTCTTAGTTGCCACATAGATGGCGCGATGTGCGCGCGCGTGGCGCGCTTTAAAGATCGCGCCGCTCCTGCGAATGCTGTTGCTCTTCGTCCTACAGGGCGTGGTCGCTTTCGTGCGCTTATCTCGAGGAAAGAAGGGGCGGCCGGTGGGGTGCTTCGCTTCGCTCGCAGCAGCGGCCGCGTTTGCGAACGGAGCGCGCTGTTTAAACAGAAATAAGTAACAACTGTGACAATTAGTTCGCGCTCGTCTTGTGTGTACCTGTTCGTTCGTTTCGTGCGTCCTGCTTTGTGTTTGAGCAGTGCGCTTCAAGTGTCGAGCTGTGACGCATTAGTTCGCGCTCGTCCTGTGTGCGTCCTTTGGGCTCGAGCGACGCGTTGGCAATTTCGAGCTGCTTTCCGTTCTTCGCGTTACATTCCAATTTATTGCTCTCGCATTCATTGCTTCTGTGACTTTTTTGCGCATGATTTCGACTTCGTTAACTGATCTGATACAGAGTGTTAATGCGGGCTTGTTGGTACATACTGAACTACGGGTAAACAGCGCTACAACGGGACAAAGAAAGAAGGGACAGTCTTTCTTTTTATCCCGCTGCAGCGCGGTTTACCCGTAGTTCAACTGATCTGGTCTCTCTGTCGCCTACGAGCCTGCGTGACCGGCGTCATCTGTGAACCATCCCCTTGAGATAAAGACTGCTGATACCAAGAGGCTACAAAAGTGGTGCTGGTGACGGTCCTGCTTCATTTGGCAACAGCGCTTGCGGCTGGAGGAACGCAAGCCTAAACGTACTTGCTTACCTTTGCAGGTTGGTGGCGCTTTTTTTTTTTTAGCCAAAGCCGCATTTTCTGCTGCCAGTGCTCAGAGTTATTACACGTTTTTGATTTTCAAGTGATCCCGCCCTTGTCTTTAAATCCAACTGTAGCTGAATTAGCGAAGAGAATTCAGTTGCTTGAGGCCTGGTCCGAAGGCAAACTGGATGATATTGTGCAAAAACTGGTCATGAAAATGAACCAAAGAGTTTCTTCAGCGGAGCCTGAAATTCGCGCATTAAAGGCCGAAATCAGCAGTGTTACTAACAGCGCAAAAAAGTACGAGGGACCAGGAAGAATCACAGACAAGCGCTGACTTACAACAGAAGTTTATTTCCGAAACGAGACAGAATATAAGGAAACGGTACGTGGACAAAAAAGATTGCAAAGCACTTATTTGCAAAAAAACCTTAAACAGTGTTATCAGCCGACATCACTTGCGGTGGTCATGCGCACGGGACATGTACCGAACTTCTTTTTCCATCAAGGCAATAGACGGGACACTCACGCACTTACGCACTCACGCACTGTTTTTTTTTTTTTTTTTTGCAAATAAGTGCTTTGCAATCTTTTTTGTCCACGTGCCGTTTCATTATATTCTGTCTCGTTTCGGAAATAAACTTAAGTTGTAAGTCAGCGCTTGTCTGTGATTCTTCCTGGTCCCTCGTCCTTTCTTGCGCTGTTAGTAACATTATGGATCACCAACTTGCCCAACGAATCGCTCTCTTACGAAATCAGCAGTTTGGTCACCAGTGTCGAAATGCTGAATTCCCTTGTCGAAGAGGTGAAGTCAGAAAAAGATCATTTACGCACTGCCAGTCAAGGTTTGCAATCACAGAATGATGCCTTGACAGCAAGAGTAGCTGAACTTGAACAATACTCTCGGCTAAACAACGTTGAATTGAAGAATGTTCCATGTACACAGGGTGAAAACTGCACGGCAGTTTTGAAAGCTGTAGGGGCTAGAGTTGACTGTCCCATCACGGATGGGGACATTGCTGTCGTTCATCGCGTCTCAGGGAAAGTTGGAACGGGAGAGAAGGATATCATTGCGCGTTTTTGCTCACGAGCTAAGAAACAAGACTTCATTGGTAAGGCAAGGAAGGCTAGACTTAACACCAATGAACTAGGCTTTAGTGGCTCGCAGAGTCGCCCTGTCTATATTAACGATCACTTGACGTTGGAAAAAAAAGGCTGTTTGCTAAAGCCTTGAAGCTAAAGAGGGAACATGACTGGATATTTCTATGGACAGACAATTGCAGTATCAAAGCGAGAAAATCAGTTGACAGCCGGGTGTGCCGCATCGCGAAGGACACAGACCTTTCTGTGTTTCATCCAGCGACCTAGTTGTTGTCAGGCAGTCAGATACATTGCTAGCTAATTTTAAAAATGCATCAGCGTGTATTACTCGACTCACTTATACCCCTGACACACGGGCACTCTAAAGTCCTTTAGACTAGGGGACATCTTCCGGAAAGGCGTTCAAGCGCAGTGACACACGACAAAGGAGTAACTCCTTTCTGGCAAAGGTTCTTTTCCGAAAAGCAGATCCCGCATCTACTTTTCGGGCAGTAAGGGAGTACTCTCGCACACAGTGTGCAGAGCTGATCAATAGAAGAAAGCGTGTCACAACGCTAGGTTGCCGCGTGATTTCTTCCCCTAGAGAAATTGTGTTCATTTCCAGTAGTGAAGCGATTTGTTAAACAGTAAATGTTTACAGTAGCTATACTCTCGCACGCCCGCATCACGTCACAGGCGCCGCCACGTTGGTGTTGACAGTGGCACAGTGCGGGCTGTCGCCGGTTGTCAAACCCACACGTTGTGTGTCGTCGCGCGCGTCACGCTTATATTCCTTGTGTTTACAGTAACTAAACTCTCGCACGCCCGCATCACGTCACTGGCGCCGGCACGTTGGTGTCTAATGTGTGTTGTCATCACTGTGCCTGCAAAACCCGATCTGCAAGGTCAACTCGCTTATCGAGGAACACGCGACTCCACGCTACCTGCGAGTGCGCTGCAAGAGACGCTCATCGGCGTGCTTGCCATACGCGGTCCACGTCCCACAAGAACGCTTAGCGAGAAGCGAGTCGGGTGTGCGCTGGCTTCGGTCGCCTCTGTTGTATGCATTTGTTCGCTCTTGTAATGTGAAGGCGCGTCTCTGCGCTCTTTTGTAAAGACTCTGGCGAGTAGTCGTTTGACTTTCGCCTGCGCTGCGTTAATCTAACCATCAAGAAATCCGAGAGAAACAAGCGTCAGGATTACCGCAACTCTTCCTTTATCGCTATCGCTAATTACTCCGCTAATCCATCACGTGATCACAGTTGTGTGACTAACGCTATGAATAAAACGCGGCACGCCGGCACTTTGACACAAACGTGAGAAAGGACGGCAAGAACGTGGGTACCAAAACACCGACTGTTCATAGTTGCAAAACCAATCGAGGTCGCTGCTAAAATGCAAAAAAAAAGAAAAAAAAATATACGAACGTGAGCAATATTATAAGCCGTCAAACATTAAAAACAAACGTTTTCGAGTTCTGATAGCGCTAAAAGTGATCTACATGCGTAGGTTTTTTAAAAATACATCGCTCGCAGAAGAAGCGCCATTTATTTTCAGCGTTCTTCTGAGGAACCACCTGAAGCACTAGTCCGGTGCCGTGTGTCATCGGCGCAACTCCTTTCTGAAAATGGTCCCTTTGGGCGACAAAAGTGGTTTACTTCAAAGCACTTTACTTTTGCCCGTGTGTCAGGGGCATTACACGTTTTTTTTTCAAACCCAGGTCTATCGGCCATCTACTTTAACACGCGCAGTCTCAGAAAACATTATGACGACATTTGTGTTTATCCCTTGAACATCACTTTTCCATCATCTGCATGTCTGAAACGTGGCTATCGGCTGACGATAGAAACTTATCGGACGCAGCCTGCCATAGGAAATGGCTGGCAGGCTGCGTCCGTACGTTGTTGCGGACGCCCAACTAAATCTGTCTAATCACGTCTACCAAACCAGAGTACTGTCACCGCCACTACAATAGTCATGGTGGATCTGCTATATTTACATCATCTTCTCTCAGATATAAGCGTAGGAACGACCTCGCCATACTAGCTGATAACACCGAATCTGTCTGGATTGAAATTGATGACAATTTTACACAATCCCATTCCGAAAAAAAAACATTTTAGCTTGCATCTATCGCTCACCGTCATCATCCGTGTCCGAGTTTCGTTCTGCCCTATATCAAACCCTGGAAAAGATTTCACGTGAAAGAAAAAAATTCGGCAGATCCCACGCGTTGTGGGAATGGGTTTCATGCGAAGCAGTCAGCGAGTACTTCTATGCTGTATTTTAAGGTTTTGAGCCAAGCATTATCAGGTGGATCGATGTGTTTTTATAAGTGTAGTAGCTGTGTGCACATCGAGGGCTTACCAGGCATGTCGAAAACACTGGCGTTTAAAGGGTAACCTATGGTCTCAAGTATCGTCAGCACTCACGTTAGAGCGCATACGCCAGTATTATCGAAACGAAGTGCACTTTACGGTGCGATGATGGGAATATCATACGTAACTATCGTTATCGCATTCCTCCTGGGTTGAGCAATGCCTCAATATAGCTTGCTGAATCATAGGAATACAAATGTAATATTTATTAGACTGCTATAAAAGCGGAGCCAACACTGAAACCAGAGACGTTAATCTTATATGACGCCTGTATGGTAGGAATACATATGTAGTGTTTATTGCTTTCTTGTAAAATTAGATAGCCAGCCGCAACTGACATTGCACCGGCATTACGCCTGCATAGGCCGTTTTTCCAAACAAGTTTATATATCTCGCGTGGCTCTGTGGTAGAATACCTGACTGCAACGTAGAATACTTGGGTTTGATTCCTGCTGGTATCCGAATTCTTATTCTTTCCATTCGTCGGGTCAACGCTGCCGATGTCTGTTTTTCTTAACGCTCTCTCATTTAAATCACCAATGTCTGTTCTCGCGGTTCCTGGGTAGATATAAATTGTCAATCACCTGTGGCGCACACCCGTACACCGCGGTTCGTGGTAAACGGGTATGTGCCACATGTGTCTGGAGGAAAGGGTTTGACGGCGTACGCAACTGGATTTTCACGTTATTCATGTCATGACCCGACAGTCCTATTCGTCAAATCCACTTACCCTCCCATGCCAATTTTGGTCTACACCAGGTTAAGGAGGCGATCATGAGAGCACCCAGACGTAGGCGGCTAGATAGATAGATAGATAGATAGATAGATAGATAGATAGATAGATAGATAGATAGATAGATAGATAGATAGATAGATAGATAGATAGATAGATAGATAGATAGATAGATAGATAGATAGATAGATAGATAGATAGATAGATAGATAGATAGATAGATAGAAACGCTCAAAGTGCCAAAGGTTCGCTAAGAAATGTTATTTTGTTATTTTGGGAGATATAAAGATTAATCTTTTAGATGACACCAGCCATAATTCAGTTGAATAGTCAAATTGTTTTACAGGCTTTGGTTATGAGCAGTTGCTCACGTTGCCAACGAGATGTATCGCGGGTGGCTCAAACACGCTCATTGACCACATCTTATCTAACTACTTATCATGCAATGAGTGTGGCGTACCGCGTAATACCGCTCGATATTACAGATCATTATGCCATCTTTTGTCGCTTGTCGTCGGCCTCGTCACGAGCTGAGCGTTCTTTTCAAAAAGCCCTATTCAACAAAGTTCAATTCATAGATTATATTTAATCTTTTGATTGGTCGACAATAAAATTAGAATCTAACGCAGAGCTAGCTTTTGAAGCTTTTTCATTAGCTATAAGGCAAAGTGTTTGTGATGCAACTACTTTTCTTAGCTGTCACAAAAGGTATCCTGCACCCCATAACCCATGGCTCACCGATAGTTTACTGAGGTACATGCGTAAAAAAGAGAATATGTACAAAAAACAAAACGTTGTCCATTTAACTTCAAATTGCTGCAGCGATATCTTGTTACAAAAATATCCTAAACAAATTATTGAAAGAAGCCAAAAGAAGGTATTACGAAATTAAAATGAATGAACCTGGAGGTATCGCTGAACAATTTGGAAGCTCATCAACTCTTTCTTAAACAGGAACTCAAAGGGATCACAAATAAATGAGATTTCAAGTATTAATGGCACCTATCGAGATCCGACAACCATCGCGAATGAATTTAATAATCACTTTAGAGTTAATGTTAAACCCCTTTCCAACAGCTTTGAGGCAACGCTTGAGAGGCAGACGCAGCTCATTTTCCCTATATCTTACCATTCCAGAAGGAATTCACGATGTCAATGTCATAAAGCAATTAAAGTCAACAAGTGCGGGTCTTGATGCCATTCAGCCAGCCCTCTTAAAATATGTTGCCGGTATCATTGCTGACCCTTTTTGACATGTAATTAAAGGGACCGACAACTGCCCAGAACATGAAATGAGATGACTGCACTGATGGAAAGATTGTCCGTCGCATTGACTCAAACCAACCCTGTTTATCTCGTGAGAGGTGGATTTATATTTTTATTTCTTCATTGAAAGTCGCGAAAAATGACCTTTGGCGCCTCTGGCGGCAAAATCATAGACGGTCCGATGAAGGCGGTCACGTGACCATTGGTTGGTGTATGCGTTCGATTACTTTTCTGTTAGTACTGAAATATTGTTCATTTCATTATATTAAACGATATTACTCCATAAAAATGTACATATAGGCCTGCGTTAGTTGTATGCAACAAAGTGGCGCTGCCTTCGCTTGGCGCAAGGATCCAATGCCGGCACAAGTCATCCATGTCACAGGCACAGGCAACCTTGGGCGCAGGCGCACACAACGCTGTACAAATACCGAGAAGGTGTATAAAGCCACATCACCTCATTGTAACAGCTTTCTATTTTCAAAAATGGTTTGCAAGCTCAAAATAAAGGATGGTTAAGCATAGCTACAGTAACTCCTGCGAAAGCAGAACGACAGCTTTCACAAGGGCTAGCGGCATCGCTGTCAATTCCCAGCGTTGCTGGAGCAAGCCTTCATGCGTGTTTGTAGCCTTTCAGATCGAAAAATGCTGCTTATAAGATAACTACGAGCTTCTAGGATAAACCACTGCAGCTACAAACGCTACGAAGGGTAAGCTTCCTGTCGCGCCGTAAAAAACTGGGTCGAGAAAAATCGGTTGTCGGTCCCTTTAACGTTTTGGTTTAAAAATGGCGTATTTCCATCTGAATTAAAAAGAGCCAAGATAGTTCCTGTATTTAAAAAGGTGACAGAGGTTTGATTTCTAACTACCGCCCTATTGCAATATTGTCCGTGCTCAGCAAAGTTATAGAGAAGCGTTTTGAAAAACGTTTAACAAAATACTTGACAAAATTTAACATTCTTCGTGGCACGCAGTTTGGCTTTCGTGTAGGTACGAATCTTGCGCTTCTTTCATTCACTGACTAAATCAAACAATAGATTGACACAGGTAACTATGCTGGAGCAGTATTTATAGACCTCACAAAAGCATTTGACTCAATTCTTCATAATATTTTATTACTAAATTAAACGCGGTCGGTGTAGCAGGACCTGCGTTTTCCTTCATTCGCAGTTACTTAACTAACAGAGAACATTAAAAGGGTGTAAATTTGAGCTTGTTGGCTTGGCTTCATAGCAGGGAACAGCGCAGAAACACGAGACAAGAGAGGTGACAGGACTTGGCGCTGGCTAACAACATGAGCGTTTATTTCGTAAGTGCACAAATATATACGCTTTTTGGGAGAAGGAAATAAACAAAAGAGAGAGGGGGGAAGTCAACGCATGCGTCCCAACTAGTCCATGACGGTGCTATGATCACGTGCGGAGATACTTAATTTCCTACCCGAGGGGGGAGAAATACGCTTCCTAGACTTCAAGATAGCCTTTGGTGCAGAGCACACCTGCTGGGAGTACTCACCGCGTTCAAAAAAGGACCTCCTTCCATTTTCATCGCACCACTCCAAGTTGGTCAAACGGGCTATTGCTATCTCTGCTATGAAAAATGCGCTAGTAAGGTCTTGCCCACATGTAATTGCTTCCAGCTTCACTAATCAAGTCTGCAGGTTGAAGAAGGCTGGCTTCTCTGACCAATTCCTGTCGGGGCTGGCAGAAGCCCTCCTGAAGGAGCACCGTAAGACGGTTCGACCTCGTGCTGAAGAGGACAGGGCAAGGGTGGCGGTCATCCCATACCTGCATGGCGTTTCGCACAAAATCAAGAAGGCAGCTGCACGTGCAAACGTAAGAGTGGTGTTTTCGGCACCGATAAAGCTGGGCTCATTGTGCAGGAAGGTAAATGCCCCTCGCCAAAGTCCTTCCACTTGCAAGAAGCATCATGCAACACAGTTTGTGCCTTGCAAGACTGAAGTGATCTACGAGGTACCTACGTCCTGCGGAGGGCTTTACGTTGGGCAGACGGGCCGCTGCATCAACGACCGTCTGCGAGAACACAAGAACAACCTCAAGGCGCGTACTGGAAGCAATTTAGCTATTCACTGTGCCGACTGTGGCTGCAGTCCTAATTTTGATCAGACGCGCATCTTGCGCAGATATCGTGATAGCCGTGCCCGCGAAATCTATGAAGCACTCGCAATTCATTCCATTGGAGCATCATGTGTAAGCACACCATCGATCGCACTAACCGACAAGGAAATTAAGTATCTCCGCACGTGATCATAGCACCGTCATGGACTAGTTGGGACGCATGCGTTGACTTCCCCCCTCTCTCTTTTGTTTATTTCCTTCTCCCAAAAGGCGTATATATTTGTGCACTTACGAAATAAACGCTCATGTTGTTAGCCAGCGCCAAGTCCTGTCACCTCTCTTGTCTCGTGTTTCTGCGCTGTTCCCTGCTATGAAACAGAGAACATGCTCTTAATATTTCTAATCATCTTTCTAACTTCAAATTAATTGATCGGGGAGTTCCTCAGGGATCAATACTATTTACATTAATGATCTTACGTCCTACCTATCACACTGTCTACCTTACCTATATGCGGACGACACTACGATTTTAACTGCTAGTACCTCGATTAATAACTTAAGTCTAAGCTAAATAGTGATCTCGAAAATATAATTCACTGGTGTCGTCAAAATGCATTGGAAATTAACCCCAGTAAAACAGTTTTTATGCTATTTCGCCCTCCTCAAAAGAAGATCGTCGAATTTCTCTCTATAACACTCAATAATTATCCCATCAAGGCATCCAATCATTGTCGCTTTTTGGGAGTAATTATTGATTCAAAGTTAAAGTACATTTCCCATATCTCACACCTCAAGCAAAACAGCCTACGACATTATAATCCTGATCAAAGCGCGTCGATACTTTAGTCTAAATACCTTGCTTTTTCTGTATTATGCCCTCATTCACAGTCATTTCACCTACTGCATCGCATTCTTGGGTAACACATACAGCACTCATTTGGCTCCTTTACAATATGTTCAAAACCAGGCCATCCGCATAATTACGTTCCAATCAGCACGATGCAGTGCATCTGCTTTTTTATAAGAGCATCGAATTTGAAGCATTCACAAGCTTTTTAATTTTAACATATGGCGATATTCACTTACAATTCCCTTCACTCAAACATTCCCTCAATAATTTTAACACGAAAGTGTTTTATGCCGGGGTCCACCAAGACTTCAGCGACGTATTTCCGTCACGGAAATGACGTCGAAAAAATTTACAGGATCATATGGCAAAGAAAAAGAGGTTCCGTCAACCAGGCATCGAACCCACGACCGCTCGGTACGCAACAACAGATGCCGGGGACGCTATCCACTGCGCCACGGGCACAGACTCTAGAGGCTTTACAAACGCGCCTTTTATGCCTACCACTCCCCACGAAACACAAGAAAAGCTAGAAAACTTCTACTAAACATCTAGAAAGGAAACTCCAAGCATATTAGAAGTTTAGTTGAGATGTTATTTAGACGTAAGCAGCTTGAAAACTTCCTGTGGCTGTGCTAACGCCACGTTATTAGAAGTCTAGAAAACTGCTTGCAAGAATTCTAAAAAACTTCTTGCTAGATCTTTTTAAGAGCTTTTTTAGACATTTATTTTTCATGCCAACCAGCTTGTTGAGGAGCTTGCCCTAGTCAATTCGTTGCATCATGCCAGCCTTTTGCAATCAACTTTAGCTGTTCACTGTCAAGCGTAATAGGTAAAGGGATGCCTGCGTAATATGGCATCAGGTTTATTTCTGGAGCTTCTCTAGCGAGCAGAATTGATAATTCAAAAAAGGCAGAAGTTCAGGGGAAGATGGAAGCTTGAAGAGATAAGAAATTATTGCACACGGAGTGTCGCTGGAGCCATTTCGACAAGCGGACTTGTCAATTCACAGCTTTGAAGAAGACAAGTTTGCTTGTCGAAGCGCTGACTCCAGCGACACCCCTTGTCAAAGAATTTCTCATCTCCTTAAGCTTCCATCTTCCCCTGAACTTTTGCCTTTTTTGAATTATCAATTCTGCTCGCTAGAGAAGCTCCAGAAATAAACCTGATGCCATATTACGCAGGCATCCCTTTACCTATTACGCTTGACAGTGAACAGCTAAAAGTGATGGCAGAACACTGGCATGATACAACGAATTGACGAGCGTGTTGCACTGTTGCTGGTGCCAACATTTTGACAAACTAACTTGTCTGCAAGTTCCAGCCTTGAAGGAAAGTTTGCTTGTCGAAACGGCTCCAGCGACACCCTGTGTTCAAGAATTTTTTATCTCACTAAAATTGGTGTTCTTGCCGGAGGCCGCATAGGTGAGGGCGTCGACCGCGATCGTCTCACCAGTTATAACGACCTTACGAAGTCATTTTACCTTTCCCGAAGAATCTTCCCTCCACCTCCACACGTTATGCCGAGCTCAGGCCACTACCTTACGCCTGCTACAAACAAACTCCTACCCGTCACTTTCTCGATATCACAAGATTTACCCCGACATATACACTACGAACATTTGCAAGATATGCAAGACACACGTAGCATCGCTCCCTCACATGCTGTGGGAATGTCCCTTCCAGTATCAGAATGGTACTACCGAGACCCTCTCGTCGAGATGGTGCGCTGCCCTGCGCAGCTCCCGCCTCGACGATCAGCTATGGGCCATCCAGCAAGCCCGCGAGGCGGCGAAGAGGCAAGGCCTCGACGTCCCCACGTGGGAGGCCTAGGCCAACGAACCTAAATTGCTGGTTCATAATAAAGTTTATTCCTCCTCCTCCTCTGGCCAAAGAATTAGTTAATAATGTTTATTCAGACATGACATTGCCTTAATTCATTCTTCTCAACACATCTAAGCATTTCGATGTCGGCCCATTTTCATTACTTGTGTTTTATGGAATGCGTTATACCGCGCTTCCAAAAGTAAATGCGAAATTCCAACAAATGTTGTTGGTCATGCATAACCTTTATTGTAGCAATTCCAAACAATATCTTGGCCACTTGACATAGGCTGGAGCAATGTAATTGATGACTTTGTTCAAGAACCTGCACGCAAAAGGCACAGTAAAGTACGTGTCTCAATCAATCAGACATGTATCAGCACAACAAAAATCGGAAGGCTGTCTTGGCAAACACACGAGCACAGCAGCAATACTTTGCTAAATCATCGAACATTTGTAAACGCCAATAGGAGCAGTTCAATGGCTTATTTTGTCTCAATGAAGTAAACTTAGAGATGTTAAAGAATCTTGGGTAGGCAATATTTAGAGTTCCTCCACAGTGGGGTGTGTCAATAATATTGTGGTTTTGGGAATACCTGGAATTCTAATTTCATCCTGCACACAAAAGGCACGATGAACCAAGAAAATGTTTCTGTCAAGCATGCACCTACACCAGCATAACAAAGAAACAAATAAAACGAAACAAGAGGCTAGTTTAGCTAAACGACAACGAATGCCGTAGCACAGGGCGACACTGGTTTAGGGAAAAATTCCCCCTAGTTGGTAGCACCCCCATGCTAAGAATTTTTTCGCATAACCAACACAAGAACAAAAATGGAGAGACACAACATGTGCACTAACTTTCAGTAGAATGGTTTATTGCACACGGGGCAAACAGTTGCCGGTGCACTCACACTGCACCAAGAAGCGATGCACCGAGATTTGTCTTTTTCCATTTCATTTTTAGATATACATAACACTCATAAGCTCACAGACTACTGCACATTCCACAAAGTCTATTCTTTGTCTGACAAGGACAGGGACAGAGTACTAACACAAGTGGTACGGATCTTTGCGATTTTGGCAGCTTATAGTATTATCAATCTCGTTAGTTAAGCTCTGTTGGTTAATAAAACCTTTGAGTTCTGCAAGAAAGGTTCACACCCACACGCGCTACAGGACAATGCAAGCCACCCATCATTGGCTTTATTTACAAGATTACAATGCTCCCTTAACCTATCATTCATGCAGCTGCTTGTTTACACGACATACTGCTTACTGCAGGAAAGAGGTATCTGATAAGCGACATAATAATAATAATATCTGGGGTTTAACGTCCCAAAACCACGATATGATTATGAGAGACGCCGTAGTGGAGGTCTCCGGAAATTTCGACCACCTGGGGTTCTTTAACGTGCACCTAAATCTAAGTACACGGTGTTACGTTTGGCCTAAAAATTCATCGAGGCCGACGCTATTGAGCGTACAGCGGTCTGCCAGAATGCTGTCTTCCCCCGCGGGAGAGATTCTCACCCAGTCACTTCTGCCTTCTACCCTACCGCAGCAGGGAAAATTAACCCGTGCTGGAGGGAGCGGTCTGCGTGTTTTCCGGAATTCGACACACCTGCTTTATCGTGCGTTTTGGTCAGCGTGGGACTGCGCCGTTGAAGACGCTCCCATCAACCCAGGTGGGGCCTTCACCCGTGGCAGCCATCATTCAACGCTTCTTCCAAGTATTACTGGCAGTGGAAGCGGAGGTCATCGGCCCTTTCCCCTTTGGACTGAAACTCCTCGCCGACCTTCTCACCTACGAGTCTTCGGGGCGTGGCGAGTGTATTGTGTGACTCTTTGCCTCCTTTCGGGAGGCCGGACGCCAGGACGACAGGTCACCGGATTGGCGGGAGACGCTGACACCGGTTTGCCTGTGCTTCTGCAGTGACGGTCTCGGGGCTATAAAAGCCGAAGACTTTTGATGTTATTTCGAGCGCTCTCTTTTCACTTCAATCTTCTAATCATGTAAATAAATCTACGTTTCTTCTTGAAAGAACGCGCCTCCTCACTGGGAATCATCGGCTATGGGGACGGACGGCGGGAGCCAGCTACCGTAACGAGACCCGCCGAACCCGACTCCTTACAACGGGCCTCAAACATTTTCGCCTCCATCGAAAATGCAGCCGCCGCGGCCGGGATTCGATCCCGCGACCTTCGGGTCAGCAGTCGAGCGCCATAACCACTAGACCACCGTGGCGGGGCCTGATAAGCGACAGTTTCTCCACATTCCACAAACCGCATTCTATGTCGTTTCTGGTAAGCTTCTTCGGTGCTTGGCTGCTAATTCTGCAAATCGATTTCAGCTTTCATGGAGCGGAAAAACGATTTGTACATTAGCAAGTGACATCAACCTTATTATGTAGTGCAAAATTTCGTGCAAGTGTGGCACAACAGCTATTCCTTTTTCAGCAACATCACTGTTGGAACGGCAGACTAGAGCAATGGAGTGGTAGTTCCTAATCAAGCCCTCTGCGACTAACACCTTTGTTTGAGTGACGTGTTGTGTGTGAATCTTTCCAATGTGCTATGTGTCCCGTTGAGTTGTTGCGCTATTCAGTTACAGAATAAAAAGGCTGGAATCACGTGCTAACGTGCAAGTAGTTTTTTTCAGCTCCATGCAAGCTGAAATCGATTTTCAGAATCAGCATTCAAGCACCAAAGATGACGACTGCCTGCAAGAAACAACATAGCACAGTTTGTGGAATGCAGAGAAGCTGTCATTTATCAGATACCTCTTTTATGCGGTAAGCAGTATGTCGGGAAATGGGGCACTGCAGGAATGATAGGTTAAGAGAGCATTTTTAAAAGAGGCGAGGAATGTTGGGTGAGTTAGTGTCTTGACATAGTAAATATCATCGTAAGTAGCGCAACTAGACAGGACAACAGTGTTCGTCTGTTCCTTTTTGTTGTCCTGTCTAGTTGCGCTACATACAATGGCATTTATAGACAGCATTGTAATCTTGTAAACAAATGCAACGATGGATGGCTGGCGTTACAGTGTAGAGCATGTGAGTCAGGCCCGTAACTAGGGGGGGGGGGGGGGGGGGGGTTGAGGGGGTTCTGACCCCCCCCGAAATTTTTTTGATGCTTTAACTTTTCGGGTGATACTAAAATATTTACACGCCTTCACAGCGACCCCCAGCTGCCAAAGTTACACTGCAACTTTCCTGGCATTGCTTCCCTCTTCTTCCTTTCTTCAAACCTACCAGAACACCTCAGCGCTCCCTCCCCCGCACGCGCACCTGCCCTATTTGTACAGCTTTGCACTTCGCCCTCGCGTTCCTTCGAGTCTTTTCTTTTTCGTCTTTCACCCCGTAGCAGCTCCTTTATTGATTCCAGATGCTTTCCTTGTGCATTGCCGCTGGAGAAGTTATCCGTCTGTGCGGACCGCACGTGTCGGCTTTGGGTTTCTACGAAAAGCGCGTCTCCTTCTGTGAAAGTAAACAGTTCGACAGCAACGGCAACACCAACACGACGTGCGCAAATTTGCCAGGGAACGAAACCCCTAAGCGGAAAAACTCAGCGGCGCATTCCGAGGACGCAGGCTGCAGGGTAAACTTTTCTCAAACTGTAGTCTTCGCCACCGAAACGAATCATCGAAGATGACATCTACTGAAAGACTGGCATATCCGAGCAACTTCGAACAACCTTAACCACACGCAAGGAAATCTACCTCTTCTGTACACACAAGGTATATGCGCCTCCCTACAAAGCACACAAAGCGAGGATACAGCCGGCACACAATCCGGCACCAGCGGTCAACTTTCACAGGAGAGAAAAAACGCCGCCAAGCTGGGCTGCGCGCGGGAGTACAGAGGCTGACGTCACAGCCTACAAAGTGCATTTTTGGGGGGTCACGGCTATTTAATTAGCGCAGCCCAGAGAGAATTATGCAGGCGCCCAGGGAGCCGTCTGTGAAAAGGTGACTTTTTCACAGGAACGGAGCAACACCTGCTTTCTGGACTGTACCACGGGAGTGCAAATGTCTCGGCAGTGCATTCTTGGGGGGTTCACGTATATTAAGGGGAGTATGGAGTGCCCATGGAGTCTTCTGTGAAAAGGTCTTTAAGTAGCGTTAATCCAGTTTGCTGCAGCGGGAGTACAATAATGGTCCTGCATGCACACCAGCTGTAGCGGCGTTCAGAAAACACATGCGCCACGCGGGAGCCGGCGCGTTCATCACACTTCTACATTCTAGCCACTGTAAAGTGGATAAGAGAGGAAGAAAACATCGCCCGCCGTTCACGCCAGGCAGTCGAAGCAGTCGCAAACGTCTTTTTGGAGCCACTGGCCACTTCTGTGTGCGTGCACAGGATTGCGGCAGCAAAATGAAAAGACACTCTGCAACAACGAAGCAAAGGAGTCTTGCGTCTTACTTCAAGAAAGTTCGAACCGATGAAGCGGACGGAGAAGAACCGCCTCCTTCGAAGGATAAAACTTCGCCCTCCTCAGCACTGGTGGAAAGCCAAGCGCGTCGGAACTTCTGTAGCGACTCAGGAGAATGCACCGGTTTATGTGAATCACCTGAGAACGAACACAAGCAGGACACCCATGCGCCGCCGGAAAATGATGGTGGCCGCAGTGCAACTCCAAGTGACCTTTGTTCTACAGTCAACGCTGGGCAAAGTGACGCCTTTACCACTGGGCAATGCCCAAGGAAGGTGAGTGGCATGGCACCTACACATTCTGGTTCGCCTCCCCTCTGTGCGACGAGTGCGAATATTTTGGACTTGGGACTGTTTGTCTCGAAAAGCAATAATGTAAATGATCCAGAGACGACGGAGAAGCTGCTGCTCAATCCGTGGACCCCTCCGGCTAACTATGATTATCCAGCCACAGGGAAAAGGAATCTGAAGTTCCAACCTCACTGGGTAGATCGTTACCCATGGCTTGTTTATTCAGAGAAGCTTCAAGGAGCATTATGCAAATATTGCGTAGTCTTCGCAAGCGAGTGTGCAGGAAAAGGGGAGCACCAGCGCTTGGGCTGTTTTGTAACTAAGGAGTTCATCAATTACAAGAAAGCCATGGACGCCTTTAAGAGCCACGCATCCAGCAGTTATCACGCCATGTCAACAACGCTATCGGAGAACTTTTTAGCAGTCCGGTCCCGCTCACAGCATGACATCTTAACACAACTTGACCACGGTCTTAAAAAGCAGGCGGAAGAAAACCGCAAGAACTTGCTGCCAATAATAGAAACAATCCTTTTCTGTGGCAGGCAAGAAGTACCGCTTCGCGGCACAGACGACTCTGGTCCGATAAATATGTCTGAAGTGCTGCCATTGAAAAATGATGGAAATTTCCGCGCACTGCTTAGGATGAGAGCAAAATGTGGAGATGCCGCCTTGAGAGCTCACATGGAAACATCTCCGGCGAATGCGCTGTACACGAGCCCAAAAATTCAAAATGAGTTGATCACCCTCTGTGGTAAAATCATACAAAAAAAGATAGTTGAAAACGTCAACTCAGGTTCGTGTTTTTCAGTTCTAGCTGACGAGGCCACTGATATATCTCGCACCGCCCACATTTCCCTATGTGTAAGGTACGTTGGACACGACACGTCGGGAGTGCCCATACTTAAAGAAGATTTTGTAGATTTCGTTCCCGTGTACGATCTCACTGGCAAGGCGCTGGCGAGCACAATCCTGAACAGCCTTAGAGGTCATGGCTTTGACCTGAACCTACTTTGCGGGCAAGGATACGACGGCGCGGCATCAATGAGCGGCCACCTTAACGGTGTTCAAGCCTTCATTCGTCAAACAGCGCCCAAAGCGTTGTACGTGCATTGTAGCGCCCACTCGTTGAACCTTGCTCTGCTTCACGCATGCAAACTCCCCAGCATCCGCAACTGTTTGGGAACTGTATCCTCAACCTGTACGTTTGTGAGAGCTTCGCCACAGAGGACGAACCAACTGCGAGACAAAGTAGAAGATTTAACACAAGAAAAAAGAAAATCAGTTCTCTCCTTTTGCCAAACAAGGTGGGTAGAGAGTCACGATGCACTTCAGCGTTTCCTTGAACTGTACGTGCCTATTGTACAATTCCTCGAATATTTGGAAGAAGAGGCCGCGTCATCTGATGCTTCATCAAAAGCTTCTCAACTGCTCAATGCCATTACGAAGCCCGAGTTTGTCGTTTCGCTTCAGATCTGTAGCGACCTCTTCTCTTTGACACTGCCACTTTGCAAGTTTCTTCAAAAAATTGACTGTGACTTGGCTCAAGCGTGCGATCACGTAAAGAATGTTATAGACGTTCTTTCCACAAAAAGGGCTAGTGCGGAAACGGAATTTAATAAGATTTTTCTGAAGTCGCTCTCTTTGCTGAAGATCACAAATGTTGAGATGGCCCTACCACGCATCACTGGAAGGCAGATGCAAAGAAGCAACGTACCTTCTGCTACTCCCGAAGAGTACTACCGGAGGAATGTGTATTTGCCTTTGCTGGCTGACTTCGAAAATCAATTAAGAGACCGGTTCGATGCCCATAAGAAGGTCGTGGTTGGCCTTAACATGCTGCTGCCGAAATTCTGCGCATCGGCTAGCCTTTCTGATATTGATGATGCAGTGCAGTTTTACCTTGGCGACATTCCTTCCGCTAATGTCATCGAAGCAGAGTTCACACTGTGGGTGAACAAATGCTGCCAGATCGAAGAAAAGAATCGCCCAGCTTGTGCTTTACAGGCCTTAGAGATGTGCAACCGCGACTTTTTTCCGAACATCCACAGCCTACTTTCTATCCTGGCGACTTTACCCGTGTCGACGTCGACCCCGGAACGGACTTTTTCCACACTGAGAAGGCTGAAGAGCTACCTTCGAAATCATATGAACGACGACAGATTGACCGGACTAGCACTGCTCAGCATCCATCGAGAACTTCAAGTGACCCCAGAACAAGTCCTCACAAAATTTTGCAAGTTGCCGAGAAGGAAAAACTTCCTCGTTTAAACTTCCCTCTATGTTTCAAGAGTCGATTAAAAGCTAAACCCAGCTAGCCCAAGCTTCAACCCTTCTATTCTTTCGCAATTACGAGGAAACTATCCAGCAAGCAGAATGTGCGAACGGTAACAAGAAGATCGGAATGTCGGGCGACTTGTTTGTTTGCTTGCATACATACTGTCACGGACTGCCATTTTTGCGACCCGGCGTAACGGCAAATTAACGGGCGCCGCACTCCCCCGCTGACCGGTGGAACCGTTCGCTCATGAAAAGACTGGTCTTTAGTGCAGGGAAGTACTGAATGGGGTGTTCTTCTTCAAACGTTAGTCGCCGATGTTTGATCCTTTGTACCTACGGCGGCGTCGGCAGGGTCGTCAAAGGCCGCGATGCACCCCGAACCAGCTGTAGACTGCAAGACGCACCGGCTGAAACCAAGGAAACTGACCATTCCCACGGGCAAAACTGCTTGTGGACAAGCCGTATGAGAGAACCCCAACAGGTTGTCACTCTCACTCAGTTGAGGACCCTCTCCTAATTAAAAAGGGACGCGGTCAATATATTTTTAGGGTGGAGTTTCTAACAATGAAACGTGCATGATTGGACCCATGTAGAGGTCTCTTTTCCCCCAGGACGAGAATGAGGGGACACGGAGGTCGATTTAAGCGCAGGATTTCGCCTTGCTAAGCAGTCTAGTTGCTGACCAACATGGTGTAGAAGGAGATCAAGAAGTATCCCTTAAGTGGTTGTGGCTCCGTATCGGCTGGCCACCTAAACTTAGCCATTCGTCTAGTTGTGACGCGAAATTAACGTCTGTAACGTAGGCATCGGTACTTGAATCTCGAGTAAGTTCAACCTGCCCGAGATCGGCTTCAAGCACTAGCCTACCGGAAACACCAGCGCTGCAACACCGCCGACATCGCAGTTGTGCCAGAACTCTCTCTGACTTCTTGCATCCGATCGTCGTGGACTCGAAGCTGCCGGTCATCACAGGTATCCCTTCACCTGCTTATACCTTCGGACTTTCTCATCTGTAGTTTTATTGTTGGTTAGTTTTGTGTAGTTTGTAATACTTCTCTCTTGTAAGCTGATTTATTGATTTTATATGTATTTTGTTAGTTGGTATTAAGTGTTGTACTAGATTCCTCGTGCTGCAATATCACTAGAGTTTTGTTTTTCCCCACACACGTCTCTGATCTCTTCACTGTCTCTGCTTACGTACGGAACGACCTAACCTGCTGCCATTCCCGTCGCCGACTTCGCGCTGGCGACGCTAGAGTGGCAGCTTGTAACACATACATACCGTTTTTGTACCGTGGTTACATTGTGTTACTTCATCAGGAGCCGTTGGTCGCGGTGTCCCCAGCTTTGGTGGTGCTATTGTCCAAACTTATTTCTTGCTTTAACCAGAATTTGAGGTTGACATACCAATTTCTTTATTTGGGTACAAATAATTGAAAAGTACCATCGAATTATTACAAGTAAGCGATGTACTTGATTTATTCACAAAAATAAGCCAGTATAAATCTTAAAAAATGGCAGCCGTTCTACACGCAAACCCCCCCCCCCCCCGAAAAAAGTTCCTGGGTACGGCCCTGATGTGAGTGGGAACCTTTCTTTCAGAACACAAAGGTTTTATCAGCTAATAGAGTTCAACTAACGAAGTTGACAATAGAAGCTGCAAAAATTGCGATAGGGGGTATCAATTTTGTTAGCACTCCTCGACTGTCCTTCTCGAATGAAGCACTGACTTTCTTGAACATGGAGTAGTTCGCCAGGTGATCAGTATGCCGTATATTTTGCTAAAATAAAGCGGAAGGAGACATATATCTCTGCATGGCTCCTTGGTTAAGCTTGAGGGCACCACCCCATTGTCTATAAGTGTCTCGTGTGCAATAAACCATTTTTTCAAATTAGTGCACACATTGTCCCTCTTTTTTCGGCTTTGTGTTGCTTATGTGCTAAAAATTTTTACCAAGTAGGTTGAGGTCACTTATGAGTACAGAAAATATGATACTTTGGAAATTTCAACCACAAATACACACAAGCACAGCAGCAAAACCTAGTTAACAGTAGAAAACTTGTAACAGCCAAAGGAAAGTGCAGTTGAACAGTTGATATTGCCCCCACAATGCGCTTAAATTAAGGTATGTTTCAGAATCCCGGGTAAGCAAAATCAACGAGTTCCTCCACAACGGTGGCCTTCACAATCGTGTCGTCTCAGAATTTTATTTTCATCCTGCACGCAAATGGCACAATGAAGTCAGCCAAGCACGTGCGTGCCCTGTCTTTACAAATCGGAACATTTTCGAAGCATATGTTTTGACGCCTCTGCACATCCTTCTACAGGCCTCACAGCAAAGTTACTTAAACAAGGGCATGCGCTGGCGCTCTCATCTAAAATTCGTTCAGGTGACGCGCTTTCACATTCATTACCCTCAACACAGATTGTAGCCAGGCAGGCATTATCTACGCTTTCAGTAGTTGAGTTTTGTGCTGAAAGGTTACTTTCATTATTTTGCACCAAGGCGGTCTGGCGAAAAAGCGGCTCAACTGCAGCATCAAGTCGGCGATGTTATTATTGCCGACGCTAGGGAGCCGATAGCTTTTTTTTCTTTCCATGGCAGACCCTTTCGCGCGGAAGGCTAAAAATGACACGTCTGTTGGGTGTCTGGAAGACAATGAAGTCCCGGTGTTTTGACACGAAAAAATAGCGACGAAGAAGAAGCACATTCCGAAAAGACGGAGAAAGGATCTTCAAATACCGCTATACTGCGCAGTTATCGTCGGCGGCTTCGGTGGAGAGGGAGCGAGTGCGCCAAAGCGGCGTCACGGGCGGCCAATGAGAGGGCACGACACGATGACGTAAAATGACGATGTGTGTGGCGACATGATGTCTCGACCATAGATCTCGACCATGGCCTCCGAGACGGCGGGCGCGCCCGCCATCTCGGAGGCCATGTTTCGACTCTCGAGATGTGATTCTTTATTATTCTTGGTATAGGTAGAGAGGAAAACGAGGGAAAATGGGGGAAGAGTGCTCGATAACTGTCTCTGTGTAGGACACCTCAACCGAAACAGTCGTGGGGGGGGGGGGGGGGGGGAATGAAGGCGGTAGAAAGAGAGAAGAGGATGAGGTAGTGATTGGAATGGAGGCGGGAGAGAAGCGCCCGGTCTACCGTGTCGATCGGCTTAGAACGGCAAACGAGACGCCTCCCTCCCGCCTCCGCAACACGATCAAACTGCAACACACGACCCTGTACGAGCGGCTTAGAAAAGCCGCTCGATCAGGCCCCGCGCGTTGAAGGAAGGAGATCAGGGCCACAAGAGCGCCACGGCGGCGATCCTCGTAGCCGGTGGGGAACAGGAAGTCCTGTAGGGTTACACAGGGCAGGCCGTGGCGGTGGTACTCAGTTTTCAGCCGCTTCCGTGCGTCGACAACGGCGGGGCACTCGCAGAGGAGATGTGCAACTGTTTCTACCGCGCCGCAATCGACGCAGTTCGGTGCAGCCGCGCCGCGGAGACGATGTTTACGTTCCGCGGGCCACGCTGAACCAGTCCTCAGGGTGAGGAGGAGCGCGCGATCGCGGCGGGAGAGGCCAGTTGCAGGAAGGAGAGGTGGGGCGTGTCCAGCGGCGATCCGCGCGTCCGGATGCTCTCGCATCAACTCACGGCGAAAGTTGATGCGCGCCGAGTCGAACGATGTTGCGTAGTCCGTGACCGGGGTCGCGCTGGAGTGTGCTCGCTTCGCGAGATTGTCCGCGGCCTCGTTGCCCACGATGCCCACGTGGGATGGTAGCCATTGCAGGACCACGTCGCAACCACTCTGACGAAGTGCCAGGAGGCTCTGGGCGACGCGCTGAGCGAGCGGAGGGCCGCGGTCCTGCATCGCGAGTTCGCGCAGGGCTGCCCTGGAATCGCAGAAGATGGCCGCGCGAGTGTCCGCCGGCGACTCGCGAAGGAGATCGGCAGCTAGCTGTAGACCCACCAGCTCGGCAGTGGTAGAGGAGTCGCAGTAGCTCAGGCGTCTGGGCGTCAGTGGCGAGCTCGGGGGCGACACAGGCTGCTGCAGCAGAGTGGTCCTGCAGTACAGAGCCGTCAGTGAAGACGTGAGTCCTGCCGGCGAGAGAGAGGGAGAGAGTGATTCGTGAAAGAAATGAAAAGGGGCGCTATTTTCTGCCTCCCGTCGTGGGGGCACGGCTCAGCGCCCAGGCGAGGTCCTCGTGCATCCGCGCTTCGGCTTCTTGAGCGATGGCACAGCGAGGGGTGACGCGCTTGGAGCGGACACCGGGGAGCTCGAGGGAGACTCGCAGGGGCTCGCGGCAGTGTGGGGCGGGCCAATGAGCAGGGGGCGTCGGCTCCTCGACCACTAATCTGTCGTAGAAATCGAGGATTCGTCCGACGCGCGAGTTGGGCATTGCACGCAGTCTGGTGAGTAGGGGGCCGGCGTCCGGGGCTCGGTGAAGGCGCTCCATGTGGCAGAAGGCGCGCATGTCAGATGTTAATGACACAGGCCACGCACGAGCTTCCGCAAGTGTTTCTGCCACACGAGAGCTGCGGGGAAGACCGTGGCACATGCGGATCACACGCAGGTAATCCCGCTCCAACGCGCGTCGCTGCACCTCCCGCACAGTGGAAGGGCGTAATGCACTGCCGAAAGTGCGATTGCCTCGTAGATGTTGCAAGCAAAGGCGGGGGGTCGGCGCACACAGGTCTCGGCACGACCTGGCGAATGCGCTTGACAGCCACCGTAGCCGGTTGTCGATCGTGAGCCCGAGGTATCGCACGCAGCTTTGCCAGCCGATCGGCGCACCGTGAAGCTGTAGGCACGGGAGATTACGGCGCGGAGCAGCCCTGGGGTGAACCACGAGCGCCTCAGTCTTCGTTGGAGAGAGCGCCAGGCCGATGCCCTCCAAAAAGGCAGCAACACGCTCGAGTGCTGTCTGGATGCGTTCGCGCACAGCCCGGCACTTGCGAGTGGGGCCGCGCACGTACAGCGCGACGTCGTCGGCATAGATCACCGCGCGCACAGGGAGGTCGGCCGTTTCTGGGAGGCACTTCACGAGCGGCGCGAGCACCAAGTTGAACAGAAACGGACTTAGGACACTGCCCTGTGGTACACCAGAGTGGACGGAGCGCGGTGAGCTTGTCGCTCTCCCCACGCGCACACAAAACGTGCGGTCAGTGAGGAAGGCTTGCAGATAGTTCAAGAGTCTGCCCTCAACACCGAGTGCGCGCACAGCACTGATGATGGACGCGTCGGGGAGCGAGTCGAAAGCCGACTGAACGTCAAGTAGGAGCAGGATTGCCATCTCCCCATCGTGCAGGGCCTGCTCAAGGGTGCTGATGACGGTAGCGAGGCAGTCGGCTGTTGCGCGACCAAGTCGAAAGCCACACTGTTCGGGCGCAAAGACGCCGCGAGCCATTGAAGCCTGTGAAGGGCCATTCCCTCCATCGTTTTCCCAGCTACGGATGTGAGGGAGATGGGCCGATACGATCTGAGTTCACGGGACGGCTTGCCTGCAGAGCGCCACTGATCAGGAAGGCCTCCACCAGCGAAAACACGGTTGTATGCCTCTAACAAGAGAGGGAGCTGGGATGAGTCCAAGTTCCTCAGGAGCTGGTGTGTGATGCCATCCGCACCAGGAGCGCTGCGTGTTCGCTTCCTTTGAATTGCCCGCTGCATCTCGGACAGGGTGAAATCGCTCTCGCAAAGGGAGCGGATGGCAGCCGCAAGAGCAGGTTCGGATGGCCGTGTGGTTCAGGGTGTGAGCAGGGGTCTGGGAAGCAGCTGGAGGGAGCTCGAAGGATGAGGCAATGAGCTCTGCGAGCTCCAACTCCGTGATTCCACGCGCCACCGCGATGGCGAGAACGGGGAAGCGAGACACCTTCGGGTTGAGCATAACTCTCATGATGTGCCAGCCTCGGCGGCGCCTGCGCGGGTCGCGGAGGGAGGAGCACACGCTCGTCCAGCTGCGGTAGCGCAGTTGTTGCGCGTGGCGTCGGCACACAGCGTCCAGACGGTTGTACTCTGTCCAGGCACCGGGGCCTGAAGAGCGCAGTGCTCGCTTCTGTGCACGCTGGCGCACTGCGCGGAGGTTTAGTAGTTTAATGTCAGGGCAGGGCGTTCCAGCGGGCACCACACAACGAGTGGTTGCACGCTCGGCACAGTCCGCGATACGCGCAAAGAAGGTCTCGCTGGACTGAACACTCGCGCACAGCTCGCGGAAGAGCGGCCACCGCACGACCTTGTACTCGCGCACTGCACCACGGCTGGGTTGGGACGGCAGGAGAGCGATCGGGAAGTGATCGGACCCGGCCGTGTCAGGGTGTCGCTTCCACTCGTAAGAGCAGCGATCTGACACAAGGGCCAGGTCGATCACAGTGGCAGCCGTGTTGCGACGGATGAAGGTTGCCTCCCCACTGTTCAGGACGAGGGGTCCAGCCCTGTGTATCGCGTCGCACAAGTCCCGACCGCGCAAGTCGGTGGTCGCATCACCCCAGCTGACGTGGTGCGCGTTAAAGTCTCCGCAGAGGACGCGGTCGCGCGAGAGGGCAGCGACGAGGGGCGGCACAAACGCGTAGCTGGCCGCGGCGACGGGGCGAACATACACACTCACAACTGAGGTGTCAACACCGCATACGCGCACCACGGCGGCCACACACTCACACGTTTCACTCGTGAATTGTTCCGTGGGGATGAGGGCGCACGGAAGCGTAGAGCGAATGTACAGCGCGGCGCGCGGCTTCCCAGGCGGGTGTAAAGCGTCACCGCACGGCACACTCTTGCAATCAGGCAGCGCACACTGCGTTGGGCTGCTATAGCCGATGTAGCCGGGCAGCGATACCTCCTCCGCGCGAACCTTCGTTTCCTGGAAGGCCAGGACGTCGTAGCTGCGCAAGGGGAGGATCGCTGCAAGGACTGCTTGTCGGCGGCGCAGTGAGTTGCAGTTCCACTGCAGTATGCGCGGCCTAATTTCACGGTGGTAGTTACTCGCCATCACTGGTTAATGCCAGTTGAGTGGCTAGGGCTGCGACACAGAGCGGGCGGACCGGGCAGTCATAGGGCAAGAATTCCATTGCAGCTCGGAGTGCTGCCACAAGGAGTGTGATACCTGAACCCCTATTGTCACTGGTGTTGTGGCCGGTGGGCGCAGGGGCAGTGGGGGTGGGGGGCACGGCTGCGGGAGCGGTGACGCCGGTGGCGGCAGCGTAGGATAGGCCCTCGGCGACCGGCCGGTAGTTGCGGTGTTGTTTTGCAGGGTTGCCGGAAACCTTGGTGTCCGATGCCCGTGCGAGGGTGAGGGCCTCACTACGCGAAATCGGCGCTGCCGACTCGTTGCGCAGTTCTAGTACGCGTCGCTCCTCTTGCCAGCGAGGGCAGCTCGGTTCCGTGGCAAGGTGTTTTGCACCACAGAACAGACACTTTGGCTGCTCGGCCGTGCACTCAACCGGGGCGTGGGGCTCTCCACAGCGCACACAACGCCGCTCCGGTGTGCAGGTGACGTCAGTGTGGCCATAGCGGCCACAGTGAGAGCATTGGTTTGGGCGGGGCCGTAGAAGGCGTACCGTGCGGCGCTGTTTATTCAGTTCGATGTCAGCAGGGGGTTTGGAACCGCTGAAGGACACGAGTATGTTGCGGCCGGCACGGGAGCACTCCAGGATGGGAAGCCGCGATGTGATGTTCGCACGGATTTGGTCCTTGCCTATTGAAGGATCTACGTTATACACAACACCACTGCAGGTGTTGGTTGTCGCCCTCTTTGCGCGGACAGGGTTGCCGCAGATGTCGGCGGTGGCGAGCAGGGTATCAAAGGGTGTACCAGGAGCGACGTCGGCAGCGACAACATTGCGGCGAAAGTTTACTCTCACAAGTGAGTGATTCTTTATTTCATTAAACAGGAAACAACGAGGAAGAAGGTAGGAAAGAGGGGAGGAGTGGACGATAACTGTCTCTCAGTGAGGACACCTTAACCGAAACACTCGCGGGGGATGGGAATGAAGGAGAGAGCGTGGGGGTAGTATAAAGGAAGAGAAAAAAAAGAGAGAAAAGGGGAAAAAAGGAAATAGTAAAAAAATTAAAATAAAAAGAAATAAAAAAAAGGTTGTAGCTCGCGAAGAGGCTGGTGAAGCGCTAGTTCACCGTGTCGAGCGGCTAGAAAAGTCGCACGATCAGGTTTGCCTCCTCCAGGAAGGAGACTAGGGCTGTAAGGGCAGCACGGCGGCGATCCTCGTGGCCGGTGGGATACAGGAGGTCCTGCAGGGACGCACAGGGCAGTCCGACGAGGCGGTACTCCGTGACGAGCCGCTTCCGTGCGTCATCAAGTGCAGGACACTCACAGAACAGATGGTTCACTGTTTCCACAGCACCGCAATCGACGCAGTTCGGTGCAGCCGTGCCGCGGAGACGATATTTACGTTCCGCGGGCCACACAGAACCGGTCCTCAGAGCGAGGAGGAGCGCGCGATCGCGGCGGGTGAAACCAGTTGCAGGAAGAGGGGGAGGGGGACGTCCAGCGGCGATCCGCGCGTCAGGATGCTCGCGCGCTACTCTCACATCCTGTCGGCAGGACGGTAGAGGACCGTGTCCACTTGTGTGCGACCAGGTGACTGGGAGCGTGTTTGGACAGAGGGTGGGGCGGCTTTCTCAACACGCTTGGGTTGTGGCCTCGGGATGGGGACGAGCGGTGCGCAGAGTGCCATGCCGCTCGGTGCTCCTGTAGGCGGGAGGGAGGGGAAGGGTTCATGAGGCGGGAGTGGCGGGAGGAGGAGGCGAGGTTGAGGAGAGGGAAAGACGCTTTTCTTCCGCCCTCGCTGGGAGCGCGGCCGCGCGGCTCAGCAAGCATGGTCTGCGCGCGAAGTGAACAAGGCTCGGCGCGGCTTTGCTCCTCTACCATGATGCCGCTTCGCGGCGGTTCCCGGCGGTTCGAGTGTAGCGGGGCCAGCAGAACGAACTAGCTGGAGATGACGCTCGAAGGGCCCGGAGGCACTCTCGGTCCCCATACAATGTATCACATTTTATTTCATAAATTAAGCGATGGTCATCGATGTTCGGCGAATGATTTTGTGTCCTTAACGTGCAAAAGATAGGAAAATTTGGTTTACCGATCTTCGCATGTTGAAATGGGGAGAAATATAAACGCGCTACCCTTTCTTTTTATTGTGCGTGCGGTTCAGGTGACCAATATTTGCGATTACGAACGTATACGAGCGACCGAGGTTCATAAGTGCGCATTTTAATGGCAAAAGCTCTAGAAAGAAATGTTTACTAAACGTTTTAAAAAGACATCTTGTAAAAAACGTTTTTTCAACGTCTTCTAAAAAACTTCTTGTGAAAAACGTTTATTCAACGTATATACCTAGATGTCTGCATACCTTTTTAGTCGTTTCAAGAAGTTTTTTAGAGGTGTTGTGTTTCGTGGGCTTCCCGGTCGGCGGGGTGGTGTCGCCCTTTGGGAGCGGTAAAGTAAAGTAATTCGTCATTACTGTGGCCTCCGCAATTAACACCTGCAACGCGTTACACGTCCGTCCCATTCGGTGCGTTTTCAATAGAAGTTCAATTTTGTCAATGCCTTAACACACCGCGAGGTGGCGATCTTAGCCCAGCGTCGTAAAAGCGTCGGCCTCGCTGATAGCATCACACAAATCCAAATCAAAAGCCGGAGCACTTGCACGATCGCGTTCCGTTGGCGTTCTTTGGGCATGCTACCGACCTCGCATCGTGGAACCCGAAGAGGAACGCTACGCGCGTCTTGTCTTCCCTCTTGCCTGGCCGTTAATTCTCACAGGGCGACCGGGGAACGCAGTCGGCAGGCGTGCGAGAGGGGGGCAGCGTAGGAGAGGAGATAGAGGGGGAGGGGACGGGCATGCGCTGGTGCTCATCGCGGCGTTGCACAGGAGAGAATTTCGGCATGTCTAGCCCGCGTTTCAGAGGAAGAGGGGAAAGGGGGAGGGGAGAGGGGAAATGGGAGAGGGGGAGGGGAGAGGGTATGCGCATGCGCAGTAAGTGTGGTCACGCCGCACACCACCACCACCGGATTGAACTCCGCCATAAGATACTTCGCATCCAAAAATCACAGCATATCCACGGAGTGAATGATGATGAGTGGGCGAAGCTGCGGAGGTTCATCGCTAAACCGTGAATCTTCCGTGAATTCTGCCGAGTACATCATCACCGACGTGAGATCGGGCGCGTTTATACTAAAGGTTCGATGAGAGTTATGACGACTTGCAGCTCACTTTAATTTTACATGTACGCTGTGAATTTTCATTGTTTAGAAAACCATTGCTTTAGAAAACATCTGGCGTCTTTCGTTAAGCAGCTGGCGTCTTTTCGTTTTGCTTTAGAAACATCTGGTGTCTTTTTGTTTTGTTTTTAGAAAACATCTGGCGTCTTTCGTTGGTTTATTTCATCAATCAACGGCGTTTTGAACAAAATTTTTATTGTTTAATCACGCACAGGAGAAATCTCACCAGGCACTACCTTGGAGGTAAACAATGGCTGCTAATGGGAATGAGAGACAGAAGAAGTCGGCTTTTAGCTAACACTTACACTTCTACTTCTACTAACGTTTCCTGCTGGAACATGCCAATGGTTGCTAATGGGGAATGAGAGATAGAAGAATTCGGCTTTTAGTTAACGCGCACGCTGCGAATTTTTTATTGTTCAACAACGCACAGGAGAAATCTCCCACCCGCACCACCTTGGAGGTCAAGATCTGGTACTAGCGTTACGACTGGTTACGCACTACGAGGGACGAACGGGTGCCGCTTTAAGGAGCTTCGCCCCTAAAAATAGCTCTGCGACGCGCGCCTGCCTCACCTGGCTGTTACACCGCGTTCCCCACTCACGCGCTCGCCCATACCTCCTTGGCTCGCCCCGAGATAAATCGCGGCCGGGGGGCGGCACGACGCGCTTTGCCTTTCCCTCTAGTCCGGCCGCGATGTTCAATCACATTTTACATGCCGCGGGAGAGAGAGTGAAACTTTATTCAAGGGAAAGGGGAAAGGGGAAAGGGGGATCTTGGAGCTTCTATGGCTGGGGCCCTACGTCCAGGGCTCCACTGGCCTTAGCTGCCCGCCGGACGTGATCCAGGAGCGCTAGCTGCACTCCCGGGTCCGAGCTGGCGAGTTGTGCCTCCCACTGCTCCGTACCAGGTATTAGAGGTTTGCCGAGAAAATTAGCTAAATCACTTGGTTTATAATCGCATCCCCACGAGATGTGGTATAGAGTCGGTCTGCCGCCGCACCACGGACACACGGCCGGGTAAAGCGGGGGACAGACGGGTCCGATTTTCCATGCGATCCGACGGCCGACGCCGCGGTGGGGGAGAGGGAGTGGTGGCTGTTCGATGCTATGAAAGGTCACCATTCCGGTTTCCCCTCCGCCGTGTCGGACGTCGAATCGCATGAAAAATCGTACCGTCTGTCTCGCCCTTAAAGCGTTGGATGTATCGCGTGTAATTTAAGTAGATGCGGGAATACGTCCGTCTGAATTTTTCGAAGGTCAGCGGCCTCTTCCCCAGTGAGGGATCTGTGAGGCGTACCACATTTTTGTCGCGTGAAGCGCTGGTGAGCAAGAATCTCCCTAGGTAGAATTGGTACGGTCAACGAAATAGAGGGACTCTCCGCTCGGTTACAAAATGCGCGAGCTAGAGCGTCCGCTCTTTCGTTGCCCTCGAGCCTTGCGTGCCCTGGGCACCAGATCAACCGATGGTGGCGAGTGTGGGTGTTAGCAGCCTGAGCGCCATAGCGGGAAGGCGGCCGGTTAAAAAAATCACAGCATATCCACAGGGTGAATGATGATGAGTGGGCGAAGCTCCGGAGGGAATCATCGGTAAACCGTGAATCTTCCGTGTAAATCGCCCAGTCGATCATCATGTAAAGACGTGAGAAAACACTGTGTATATATACAAAATCAACTTTTATTTGATGGATGGCTTGCGATGTCCCTTCATTATGACGGCTTTATGGTCCGTGAAATGAAGGGTGAGCGGTTCTTGTATGGGTTGCAGTGGAAAATTTTCAAATACTAGGTCTATGCATGTTCCTCGGATCGTGGTAGGTTTCATATGGTCAAACGATATACACCTGAGTGCATACCTAGAAGCCATATGTTGTATAAGCCAATTATTGGTCGTGTCTGCGATATCCACGTTAAAATCGCCAACGAGTATTAACGGTGCATTCTTGTACTTTGTATTGTACTCTTTCAATGCCGTGTCTATGTATGCCTTGACATTTCCGACCGACAGGTTAGGAGCTATACATGGTCATAAATACGATTCCAGAGTCAAGGACTTTGATGGCTACATGTTCTCCGTTGTGACTTTGACTCGTCAGTGGTAGTTTGAGATCTTCAGCCGTTTCCGTTTGCCTCACGTAGATGGCGACACCACCAGCAGGACGTTCCGATTCATCGGTAACGTATCCTTTGATGAACGGTCGTTTGGCGTTCCATGTCTCGGTAAGGCAGAGCACGTCGACTGCGGTTAGTATGGGGTCCCATTCCACATCGTCCACATGTGCATTGAGAGAACGAACGTTGAGGAGGGCAATGGTAAACTCGTTGGAAGAGTCAACGTCTTCTCGCAGGGATCCTAGATACCGCTGCGTCATAGCCGTGTCCTCGTTCTTGTCTTTATGGTAGAATCGGTAGTCTCCTTTAGCATTGGCGAGGTACGGTAGGGTCCTCGCGCCGTTGCCGTGACGCTTGGGCCTCTCGTTCTCGAACGCTGGGATCTTGGCGGCGTCGTCGCGCAGCCAGACGACACGCTTCGGCCTCCCGCTCTCGTACGGCAGCATCCTCGCGCCGCTGCCGTGCCGCTTGGGCCTCCCGCTCTCGTACGGCAGGATCTTGGCGGCGGCGTCGCGCAGCTTCACGGCGCGCTTCTGCCTCGCGGGCTCGCACATGGGGATTCCGTCTGCGAGCACGCACTGTCGCCGCCTTGCGCTCTCTCCGCTCTGCAGCCTTTATCCATCCGACGACTCCGAGCGCGCGCCAACAGCGAACGGATTTTATTACAACGCTCCCCCTAGCGTACGTAGCCGCACTAAATCGAACGATTGCCTTCCACCAATGACACGCGCCATATGTGACATCATTCCTATTATAACATCTCCCATCCTTCATCATAAACTACACGTACCGCCATCTAGTTTTATAACATCTCGCATCTTTTCACCATATACAAGTACCGCCATCTAGTGAACACTCCAAGAACTAAACTAGAGGTGGCTACCCACAACTACATACGTCGAGGATGTACAGACCCACGCCTTAAGGAGCTTCGCCCCTAAAAGAGCCGACAGGCCTCCTGGGAGTCGGATATAATAATTGACGGCTCGCCTTTGCGCTCCTGAAACCTTACGGCTAAGGCTATGGCCGTTGTCTCTGCCTTTGTGACCGAGGTCGTGCGCACGGAGGCACTCGTCAGCAGCGTCATGTTGTTGTCGACTACCGTAATTACATGTCTCTGCCAATCGTAACTGGCCGCATCGACGTACGTGACGTTTGAAGTTGACCCGAACTGCTTTCGGAGCCAGTTTACTCTGGCCTTACGTCGCTCAGCGTGGAAGTCGCGATGCATATTTTTGGGCACCGGTGCGACCGAGATCTTACTCCGTACCTCTTGGGCTACGTCGACCAGCTCCTCATCAATGTGCTGGGGGTGGGGCGAGATCCCTAACCTAGAGAGTATTGCCCTGCCTGCAGAAGTTTCACTTAGGCGATTCCTCTGAAAGATGAAGACCGCCGCGCTTAGCTCAGCATAAGTGTTATGTATACCGAGATCTAGGAGCCGCTGGGTCGGAGTGCTCATGGGTAGACCGAGCGCTACCTTAAAAGCGCTTCTAATAAGGGCATCCACCTGGCTCTCCTCGCTTCTGTCGAGCAAGTGGTACGGAAGGCCATACGTCACTCTGCTCATAACCAAGGCCTGGACAAGCCGGAGGGTATCTTTTTCTTTCATGCCTTTTTTATGGTAGGTGATGCGACGGATCATTCTGGCAATCTGTTAACCGTAGTCTTCAGGGTTTTTATCGTGTGACTGGCCTTGCCATTGCTTTGGACACAGAAACCGAGTATGCGGGCCTAAGTAACCTCGGCTATGGCATGGCCGTCAACCTCTAAGTTTATGTCGCCGTTGCTTTTGTAATACTTACTGCGTATTCTTATGAGCTCTGATTTATCCGGCGCGCAGCTGAGCCCACTATTTCTTGCGAACTCCGCCACGGCCGTCGCTGCCAGGCCGTAGGGTTTGCTCTTTTAGCGCCAGCGACCCCTTCGTGGCCCAGAGAGTGATGTCATCCGCATACAATGTATAGCCAAGATGCGGGATTGCGTCGAGCTTACGAGCAAGTCTGCGCATAGCGATGTTAAAGAGCAAGGGGGAGATCACTGCCCCTTGAGGTGTTCCCTTATTTGGCATCGAGAACGGCACCGACCTCGTTTCACCTATCCCGATGGTTGCCGTCCGCCCAGAGAGGAAGCATTTAACGTAGTTAAATGTCCGCTTTCCGCAGCCGATTGCGTTAAGCTCTGAGAGAATGGCCTCGTGCGAAACGTTATCAAAGGCCCCTTTGAGGTCGAGGGCCAAGATCAAGTGTTCGCCGCCTCGGGGTACGCAGCTCATAACCTCTTCCTTTAAAAGGAGGAAGGCATCCTGGTTTGACAGCCCGGAGCGAAAACCGATCATAGTGGCTGGGAACAGGTTTTCTTTTTCTATGTAATTTTGAAGCCGTGTTTGTACTACCCGCTCGTAGAGCTTGCCCATACACGACGTGAGTGAAATGGGCCGCAGGGCTCCGAGAGAAGGTGTTTTACCTGGCTTTGGTATGGTTATTATTTTGGCTTCCTTCCACTCCGGGGGAACGTGACCTTGGGACCAGCAGTGGTCGTTAAGAAAGTGCGCTATCTGCTCAAGGACTTCGTTGCTGAGGTTTCGGATCATAGCGTTGGTTATTCCATCCGATCCTGGAGCAGAGTTGCGGTTGGCGGCCTTGGCCGCCGCGAAAACTTCTTTCGTGATCTCGGCGTCCAACTTGGCATTCTCGCTGCCCGTGTACTCTAATGCACACGGCGGAAACGCATCAGTACCTATATACCGGTCTTTAAGCGCTTGGATCAATTTCCCGTCGGTGCCGCGGAAATCGTGCACTATTCTTTGGAGTGTGCGGTTCATGGCGGACAGATTTTTCCGGCATGGCCCTGAGTATCGCCCACGTTTGGCGGGTCCCCAGGGTGCCGCGGAGAGAACCGCAAAACTGCACCCAGCCATCGGTGGCGAGTTTTGTTGCGTATTCATTCGCTTCCTCCGACAGGGCAGCGATTCGCCTGTAGAGGCAGCGGTTGAGGCGCTGCCTCTTCCACCTCTTGAGCAGGCGCCGCCTCCTGTCCCACAGGTGCAGTAGATGTCGATCTACCGCTGGCGCCTCCACCGTGCGCGTTATTTTCTTAGAGGTTGCGTCGTGCGCTTCGCGAATGAGCGCGACCCACCCACTGACATCACTGGGCATTTGCTCAGGCAGAGGGCGCTTTCGAAAGGTCACCCAGTCCGTCATCACAACGTCACCAGCAACACGACGAAGTTTTGGTGATGCTATCGAGGTGCTGAGGATATAATGGTCGCTACCAAGATTTTCGTCGAGGTTCGACCACGTCGCCTTTTTAATGTTAAGGGTGAAGGTCAAATCAGGGCATGTGTCCCTGCTAATGCTATTACCGATCCTGGTGGGTGCTGTCGGCAGAGTAATAAGGTTAAAACCTAATTTGGACGTGATGTGCTCCAGCAACACGCCCTTAGGTGAATCGCGGACGTAGCCCCAAGCGGTGCTTGGAGCATTAAAGTCGCCCACCACCACTAGCTGATCTCTGGTACCAACGGCTCGAGCTGCCTCGTTTAAGAGCACGGTAAAGTCCTCATGCCTGTTTTTGGGAGGACTGTATATGTTTAAGACTTTCGTTCGCACTCTCCCTCGTTTTTGTGGGAGGACATCGATTATTTGATGATTAATGTCGGTCCGATCGTAATGATCTAGCGTGGCTGTAATGGATTTGGTCACCAGCGCTGCGACGCGAGGGTGTTTTGGATCATATAATGTGTAATATCCCTGCAATTTGACAGGACGGTTTCCGACTTCTTGCAGGCATATTACATCGGATGGGATTAATGCCGAATGAATGTAATTCTGCAGTGCCGCCGCTCGTTTGTGGAACGTGCGACAATTCCACTGCCAGATTTCTAGATGGTCGGAGTTTTGCGTTGAATTATTTTGCGCCATGATGACTACCGCCTGTATTGAAAACGTCCGCGTTCTCCGTGATGCGACGGTCTTTCGGTAGCGGACTGCTCGCGGGGGTAACGCTGACACGCTTGTTAATGGCACGTTGCATACCTGCAACTGACTCGTTAACGTATTGTCTTTGCTGTTGGATTTCTACTGCAAACTGCTTCTTGTACTCCGAAAACATTGCAAGCATCTGCTCTCCAAGCTCAGACGCTACTCGCTGCTGTTGTGATTGCAGTTCTCGCATTAATTTTTGCAAGTACTGCAACTGTCCCCCCATCTGTAACTGGCTAACGCTGGCCTCCTCGCTAAACATCTGGGGGATATCCACTGTAGCCGTTTCTCTCTCCGGAAAGTGGGCTACTAATGCCTTGGAGGTAGCGTGACTGGGCTTGTTGTTCGCCTCTAGGGCGTTAAGCCTGGCCTCGAGTTTGGTTTCTAAAGAGGAGATGATTTTCTGGAACTCCCGGCGTTCCTCTTTAATCTGGCGTCTAAGTTTCTCGTTTTCTAAAGCAAGTTGCTTATGCTCGGCAACGATTTTTTGATACTCCGGATCCTCGGTTAAGGGAGCAGATGGAGACACAATCGTCGCCCAGCTAACCGTGTTTGTTGGTTGGCAGGCGGCTGCCTCCATCTTCTCCTTGGACGGGACCAGGATCTGTACCAGCGCTTTTTGCTGCGGCTGCCGCTGCTGTTGCGGCTGCTGCTGCTGCTCTTTTTGGAGTCGTTTTCCGGCTGCAGATGGGGTTCGACCTCTTGAGGAAGCCCGCGACCTGGATCTTGATCGCGAGCGTGATTCCACTGACGAGTCCCGGTCGGAGCTGAACCAGCGCGGATGGTGTCTCCGTTTTGGCTGATCCGCTCGTGACTTCCTAGGCGGAACGTGCTTGAGTTTCTTTTTGCACAGTTTGTCACCTGTGATGTGGTCCTCACCACAGATCGCGCACTTAGGGGTGCACTCATGTTCTTGTGCGGGTTCACGGGATCCACACGTGGAGCATACATTGGCGTCGGGCGTTGGGCAGACGTCGGTTCGATGCCCTGCAGAGTGGCATACCTTGCATACCTGCTTTGTAGGCTTATGGGGGTAGCAGACTGCTTCCGCTCCCATAAAATAGACACATCTGGGCAGTGTACTGCCCGTGAAAGTAATGATGGCTGTCTTTGTAAATCCGAGCATGCGGGCCCGCTCAATCTTCACCCCATGGGTTCGCACACGGAGATTTGCCATGAGTTCTGCTTGGGAAGTCCCAGACGGAATACCATGGACGATGCCTCGCAAGACGCCTTCTGGATCCGCTACATATGAATTGCATGAGTGCGCTCGTCCCCTGATAGTCAGATGGGTGATCTCTCTCAACTCTTTGGCCACACGCTCGTGAGGCGTCGATAAGATGATGATATTGGAGCCCGGGTGAACGCGCAGCATGAAGCTACTGCCGTCGAAGTGTCGGTGGCAAGCGTCTATCACAGCGGTGGATAGTTCGTACCCGAGTAAGTCTTTCACAGCGAGGCCTTTGTGCGGTCTCAGGACGATTTTTATATCTTCCTTCGGCAGGGGCGGGAGCGGCCGGCGCCTTCTCGGACGACGTCCACGTTTCTCCTGACTTCCCTTTGGTTGGCTGCTTGACGATGTGTTGCAATCCGCAGCTTCTGCCGCGTTTTTCTGCTTTTTTGTCTGGCTCTTCTTCTGCCTGCGTCGCAAAACCGTCTGCCAGCCATCCTCCGTCCATGTTTGACCATCCTGGCGTTCCGCCACAGCCGCACTGTCGACTTCTCCGGATGAATCCTGGGGTGACAAGACCTGAACGTCCATTTCAGTGGTTTCTGTACCCGACTCTTCATCAGGTTGAACCAGCGGTTGCGCCCGAGGAGACCTCGGCGTTTCCTGAAGAGCGTCCATGTGCCGACGCTTGAGACGCGACCACGGCTCAGCAGCCGCCTATGCGGCGGTGCGTCTGGCCTGGCGCGCCCGTCGGTGCCTCGAAGTTTTGAGCTCTCAGAAAACCGAAAAACAGCCACTCACCGCTGAAAATCGAATTTCCCGGTTCACTGGATTTTCACGGATCCGGTGCACCTCATACAATGGGTCCGAAGAAGGATTTTTCGCAAAAAGAACCGAAAAATTGCCGGAGCGCATGGGCGTCAGCGCGACCGGCCGACACGCGTAGCGTCTCCTCCCCCCGCGGGATGGCGACCAAGTTCTGCGTCCAATATGCGACGCTCTTCTGGCTATCACACCTCGTTCTCTGATTACGCTTTCACCGTTAACTATACAGCTACCACAAGGTTTTGTGTAATCATTTAACACGAACGTTAGTCGTCGGGATGGAGATGTACCACCAATCATCAAAGTAAGTGCATCCATGTTAAACGGTGCTATAGCTACCAGACATCAATATACATTGTGCAAACTCTCTTATATCAATGTACAGTAAACATTCAGTTACTTCTGTAAGGGCACGCTTTACTTTCGTGTTACTCCGATTCCTATGACAAAGGGATCAACCATCTTTTTAACAGAGGACAACTCACTAATCTAAATAATACCCGATTTGCTTCAAATAACAACTTCTTGTTACCAAAAATTAGAACTATGGTAAATTCACTTCTGGGTTCACGGCAATGTCTTTCTGGAACAGTATTCCGAGCGACGTGAAGATGTAGTATTGGCAGTTTTAAAAAGCAATTATTTTCGTATTTACTTTACTTGTAACTAATTCTTTTGTAATTTAGGCTGCCTATCGATTTTATTTTGCTGTCAATGATGTTTATTCAATCTTATATCATAATACAGTTCGCTCGTTTTCATGTCTGAAGGTTTTGCAATTTTGCCTTTTTGTGACACATCACTTGCTCTTTTTTTCTGTTTCACTATTATTAGTTCGCATATCAGATTCAACACAACCAATACTCCATTTATGAGTTCTATTTTTTCCCGTTACATGTTAGTACTTGGACTTGTTTGTTGCATTTTCATTTGTACTACCTTGATTATATCGTTCGTTTAAATTCTCACATTTAATTCAGCATATTTTTACATCATGTTTTATTTCATTTGCTATCAAGTGTTCTTATTGCTTCTTCCAAACTTATTTTTTCCTGTTAGCAAGTTATTAGTAATTGATTTTTTTTATTTTTTTTTAAATTAGTACAGGGGATCCCCTTGCAGCCTAGAGCTTTGGGACCTCCAGTGCTGGGAAGTATCAAAGATACATGTATCTTAGATACTCTTTGGGTATCTTGTATCTGTATCGCGACACATCTCGCAAGGCGCGTATCAGTATCTGTATTTCCGATACATTGAAGAATGTGTCGTGTATCTTACGATACAAGATACTGCAACACCACCGTGCGAAACAATAAACGTTGGCTGAACCCCGCTTCTCATGCTGATACTGCTTCTACTAAGCACCACAATAAAACTAAGGGCAGTGACATTATTTTACCTTTCCGCCAGTTTTCCAGCGAGGGCAGGGGATGATGAGCTCTGAGCGTCCGTATTGATGGAGCAGAGTCAAGTGGTGGCGCTCGCGTCGTACCGAAAGAAAAGCGCGCGAACATCTACACCCAGCCGACCTCTTGTTTTTTCGGTGTTCTTTTTTCCTTTTTAGTTGTCATTGCCGTGACACTGGCTCTTAGCCACTATCCTGTGCCACGTGTTCCAATGCGTACGGCGTCTTTCGCACAAATTCTGATGACGATGTAGTGTCGTTATAGAAGTTTCTCTTGCGTTGTGTTTCGTCACGAAGTCTGAAGAATACAAGAATGGGGTTGCTTTGCGTCTCGAGGCTTTCAGGCATCGGCGATTCGAAGGACCTCGTGGATGTAAGTTTGACTTACATGCAATGAGACTGACTTATATGCAAATAAGATTCTAACATATATAGAACCACCGGTACCACTGCTGCATCTAACTGTTAGTAACAGAACGAACATTCAGCTAAGAGAAGCTATCTTGTCGTACTTCTCTTTTGCTTTTATTCAATGAGTTATTAAAATCATAAATTGATCGCTAGCGCAAGCTCTTTCTAAGCTGTCCTTCTTTTCCATCCCATACATTGCCTATGTGTCTGTATTGTTTTTTCCCGTCTGCTTACTGCTATATGTCTTTAACGTGCTGCCAAGGTAAGCTCTCTGATTTATTCTTACTTTCAACTGTCTGCGTCGTTTCTGCTGGTGTTGACATACTTATATTCCACTTGAGTTTACTGTTATGTCAAGGTGACGTTGAGAACAAATATATAACGATCTGCTCGTGCCTGGAGTATGCAGTAACAAAAATTCTGCTTACTACTGAATAAAATCGCGAAATTGAGTTTGCATTATAATAACGTAAATTATTAGGAGCCGTCTTAAAGATGTTAACAAAGGAATTCGGGAAAGATGAAACAACACACAGAACTGTGATGCACTTCCGCGCTTCCTGCACGTTGTCCAGCCCGGTCCTGGGGGTCCAAGAGGCCCTGGTGGCCCGCGCAAGGACCGGGACCCAAGCCAATGGGGTCCCGGTCTAGGTATATAACAAAAGATTTACAACCAACCAACCGTCTGCTGGCCTGTGCTGCGCCGTTATCGCCGTCGCTATTCGTCGTCTGGTGGCAGTGACTTTTTTGAGGCTTCTGCACGTGCACCGCAGGCACGGACAAATAGCAGCCTGCTGGAACAGGCGCGGCAAAAGCGCAATGGCGACTATAACGTCACCATACTACCTCCCACGAAACACAAAAGCTTTATAAAAAGTCTTTAAAACGTTTAAAACCTCTATTAACCTCTATAAAACCTTCTATAAAGGTTTAGTGTTTCGTGGGCTGCGCCAGCTCGGCCACAATGGTGACGTCTCGGAAGTTGGGGGTCACTTTAGATGGTGTCAGTGTTGCAATGTGCGGCGCATAGCGCTGGATCACACACGCAGACTTCAAAATGAATATAAATTACCTCTCAAGCTGCTGTTGAAATTTGGTAGATGATATACGCATGTTCACGAGAATCAATCCCGCAGGCAATCTCAGCCGCGAAATGTTTTGTGAGTACCTCTTTAAAGGGGTACTGACACCTTTTTTCGAAGGCGAGTTTACTCTGCCATACAATCTCCTGTGTGCAGAGATGGCGCTGAGCAAGTGTGAAGTTCAGCAAATGCTGATAAGATATTTTAATTTGATATTAAAGTCAATTTTTCCATGGCGCACCGTCGACACTAGCTTGACGTCAGGCTACAGTACAAAATTTGGCGACTTCATGCAGCAGTCTGGCTAGTTGTGATGGCGTTAGGTACCAAAACTTCCAAAATGGCCGCTTGTGCGTCACCAACGGAGCCACGGTGCGGAGCGGCCGTGGAAACGTCACTATATATTGTGCGAGCACGTGACGAGAAGTTCCCTAGGACTATTGCTGACTGGAACTCTTTGCCAATAAGTGCTTTTCAGTCCGAAGATACTGAAAAACAGCTTGAAACTTTTTTTTGTTTAGTTCTGAATGATGTATCCATATGGTGTGTATACGCAGTGCCTGAGTAATGTAGTTAGTTGACTTCTGCTGCGCATGAGTGTTCTGTTCACTGTTTATGTGCCGTAACACTGTTGTTCAAGTGCAAGTTGTCTGATTAAGTGCTGTGACATTGTACTTTTTTTGTTGTTGTTGCCCCTCCTGCTTGGGCCTAAGTATAGGCCTGCAGAACCTGTAAATAAATAAATAAAATAAATAAAAATAAAATACCGTGTTGTGACGTCAGGGTACAGTAGGAACCGAAACTAGCTTTTAAAAACATGATGTAATTACTTTTTCAGGGCGCACTCACGCTCAGCACTACCTTTTCAAGGCTCTTGAGGGTTTGACCTTTCGTTTCACGCAAAAAAAAAACAAGTGAAAATATTCATGTCAGTACCCCTTAACCCTCGAGGGTTGAAAATTGTCTTAAGTTCTTAGGGTTACCAAAGTGACGAAGAAATTGTTCGTGTTGCGACATACACGTGGTTTATTTATGAGTAACAAGATAAATTTAAAAAGGGCTTATATGTCTTTTAAAAAACTAAGCGTTGTAATAAACATCGTTCACAGATGTTCAAAAATAAGCGCGGGTAGCGCACTACAGAAAAAAAAAACTACGGTTTAGCGCGCGTCCAGAAAGCGAAACAAGTGAAAAACCTACGATAATCCTTCGCCTTATCGCCAACGAGACAGAGTTGGTTTTTGTGAGTCCCCAAAACAGGAAACGCCACCACGGCGGCATCGTATGCATAAGTCAGCACGCGCATGGAAATAAAGCCCCTATACTTCGTAAAAGTACCGCCATCTGCTCTCCCCTCCGCCGCCTCCTCTCCTGCGCGCTCTCGCGCGCGACGGCGGCGCCCCCTCGAACGCGCCACGCGGACGCGCGAAGCTTTCAGGCCGGTTGCGCGCTGGCGCTGCCACTTCAGCCACAGCTTTTCTAGTCCAGCCGTGGTCGCGTGCCATGTCTCGCATACGGCTGTGTATAATGACTCTATTATTTCTGCGTTCATTTTCTCAGTTGGTGTAGGTGTGCGCACCATCTAATTCCCTTACAGCGCGCCAGGAGAGCTGCTGCAAGCAATGTACAATTTGTAGCAAATTGCATGTCGTTTACGGTTCTTTTCGGAGCGCAGCGTTTCCCCGTGTATTTATTGCATCGGCAAGAAATATTTACATGGCAGCTGTGATGTCAAGCCACGCCATTTGGGAAGGAATAGTTCCCGTGCGTATAAACTATCTCTATCATATATAACTGCAGCAATGCCTGCAATTCCCATGAAGGTGCTCGATCAAAATTTCATGACATTTCACATATGTTACTTCTCCTCGGCCTGCCCGCCGCGGTGATGTAGCGGTTTCGGCGCTCGCCTGCTGACCCGAAGGTCGCGTGTTCGGTCCCGGCCACGGCGGTCGCAATTCGATAGAGGTGAAATGCTAGAGGCCCGCGTACTGTGCGATGTCAGTGCACGTTAAACAACACCAGATGGTCAAAATTTCATTTCCGGAGCCCTACACTACGGTGTGCCTCATAATCATATCGTGGTTTTGGCTCGTAAAGCCACATGTATCATTCTTATCTCTTTTGCCTGCCCAATGACGTGTGCGCGCAGTACGCCGTTCAGGGATGTTCGGCCTGTGCGGAGCAGCTTGCACCTTTTGTCGTATGCATGACGCTTATATGTTAACTGACAATAAATGAAGTTATTAAACCATCTGTTTTCTGCCAAGAGGCAAGAAAGATTTAAAACCAGTATGCTAAAACCACCGACATTAACCCACTCATTCTATTGAAGTGTCGAATTTCAAACGGACATCTTCAGGGGCTGCGGCTCGATTAAAGATCCCACTGAACGAGCATACCTTTCTGAAACATGTCTTTATTTCCGTACTTTTATGCAATGCGAGATATTTTGCAAACGTACAGCACAGGTGATATATGCCATTTGTAGGTTTAATACACAAAAAATGAAACACATTGTGCACAGGACAATTTCATATTCTTAAAAATGACCCCGCAAAACAGAAACGACAAAGAAAAGAGAGAGCAAAAAATCAAAGATGCAACATGGACTAACAATGAATATCACAGAGTTATAAAGTGCGGTGGGCTGACCTTCTTTTGTATTAAGAACTTGGTAAAATGGCAGACAATAAAACAGTGATAGCCTGCACTGAACATTTGTGCTTTAGACAGCAAAAGCATCAGACGGTTATTGCAAGGAAAGCAAACGCGTATGTTCCCACATTGCCTACATACATCACAAAATATTGATTGCAGCACATGCACGTGAAAAACTAGGTGCTAGACACCGTCATATAAAAAGGAATAACTTTGGTGATGCTATGAAAACAGATGAAGCAGAACTCTGATAAAACTTTCATTTCGCTAACTTGAGGCCGCATATAACGACCAACACAGTCCATCAACCAAGTGAATGTGGCCGCTTCCTAAGCACGTTCTACCTGGAATTATTTTACATCAGTAGTAGCAGCTTGCTTGCCAAGACTGCGACTGCCACACTTTGTAGTGCTATTTTCAGCACTCAGCTGATTCTTCTTGCGGAGAAAAATGTGAACTCTCGTTCGAAAAAATGCCCTCAATAACTTCTCTTCAATGTTGTGGCAGACAGGAAAACAATTCATGTATGAAACACTGGCACGAACAGAAGCCTCAAGCTGGTGAATGTTTACTAGATTTAGCAAAAGTTTATCAGTGTTGGCTCTAAACAAGTTCTCCGCCACTTGCAGCAGCTCAACAACAGCCGGCGAAGGCAACGAGAGGTGAATGGTGTCAGTGTACGACTTTAGCTTGGTTAGTGTGCTGGCCTCGTCAGATGTTATGGCCTGTGTACATTGAGTGCAGGTAGTGGTGTTATTTTTCACGTTGTGTACAACATACCCAGCCAAATATTCAAACGACTCCTGTTCTAGACAATTTTGATCAAGCACATCTTCAGGGAAGGCGAGAGGCACTGTGTTAGCTCTTGGTCCTGTAGTAGCCAGTTCAGCACCCAGACCTAACAGAGAAGGTGCGTTGTCCTCAGCGTAACTGCCACGCTTACTTGGCTTTTTCCCATGGGTGTCACGGTTATGGCAGCCAAACGCACAGCAACCCGGCATCGCGACAATACGAGCGAGACGCACACGTACGCTTCAAACTTTGTGCACTTCACATGGGGCGAACACACAGCAAATGGCACGTCGGAGCGTTCAACATGGCGCCGAGAGGCGAAGGAGACAAAATAACCGAGAAAGAGGGCGCGCGCTACCACGTGACCACAGTCGCCCTATCAGAGGCGTGGTGAGGAGGAAGCGGCGTAGATCAAGAGAAAGCTGTACCTTTCCGTAGGTATAGGGGCCTTACATGGAAACAGGTGTGATCGCGCCCTGGTGAGCAATAAACAGGAGAAACAGGAGAAACTCCCTTGGAGAGATTCGAAACCAGATAGCCATCAATCAGTTTTGCGGGTGCAAGAAGCGGGAAGGGCGAAACCAGTGTTAGCGGTAAAGGCCGAGACAGACGGTACGATTTTCCATCCGATGCGGCGTCCGGCGCGGCGATGCGGCAGCCGTAATGGTGACGTTTCGTGACGTTTCATCGCATCGGATCGCCGCATCGCATGTCCGGCGTGTATCCAACCGGGCCGATATTTTCGCCGCGGAGCCGTACGCTCCGCCCACATACGGTGTCTCGTCATGCACACTCGGAGGACTTCGTATCCTTGTAATGAAGCACAAAACAAACAACTTTGCACAGCCACGCTTCGTTCTATTTGAAAATAATCACTAAAACTACGCCTTCGCGAACGACAAGCACGTCGCAACAGCTCGCCGTCACTCACGACCCCGAGAGGTAGGCCTAGCATGGCGGACGCCGGCCGTCGCCTACGCCGCTCGCGATCACACGTGAGCTCGTCATAGAGCGCTTGTTTTTGCCAACACAATTAAGCTTTGTACTCGCATGTAATGCATTAGCATACGCTATTAACTTTCTCGATGTCATCGATGTGAAGAGCAAAGGTGGAAGCGAAGCGAGCCGGCTCGCCGAGACGACGGTGTCGCCGTGTTTACCTGCGAAATGGCCTTGCATCGCTGCTCGCGATCTTGCTAGTGGTTTGGAAACGGGCACTGTCTTGCAGAAATGGCACACTTCAAACGTTACTTTATTCAATCAGGAATTATTTCACGTCACAAACCAAATGTACTCGATGTTTATCACGCCGCCGCGAGCGGCGATCGCGGCAATTGCTCTGAGACTCCACCGACGCGCCGGCCACGGTGACCGGAGCGGCGACATGGAGAGGGCGCCACCAGCGGCGTGACGACACACGTCTCCTGAGCTGTCATTGGCTGCGGCCTTCCGACGGTCCGTTGCGGCGGCGAAAATATCTGCCCGGTTGGATACACGCCGGACATGCGATGCGGCGATCCGATGCGATGAAACGTCACGAAACGTCATCATTCCGGCTGCCGCATCGCCGCGCCGGACGCCGGATCGGATGGAAAACCGGACCGTCTGTCTCGGCCTTAACGTGTTGCAAGTAACGGCGTTACCGGTAACACGTTACTTTGTTCGGTAACTTAATAGTAACGTACTCGTTACAATTTATCCGTAAACAGGGGGTGGGTGCTCGAGCCGACGTTTCGACAAGTGGACTTGTCTTCTTCAAGGCTGGAACTGTTTTCCCCCTGTTTACAGATTTTTTCATCGCACGCTTCCATCTTCCACTTCGTGCTGTTTTTTCGTTACAATTTAGGAACTCTAACGGGTAACGCGTTAAAATTCTTCGGTAACGTGTGGTGTCACGTTACTCGTTACTTTTTCATCCTGTACGTGCCGTTTTCCCAGAGCTCACCCCGACGAATTATTTCGTCGCAGCGTCGGACTGCTATCGGCGTGCCAGGCATTGACAAAGAACGCGCGGGAGGAATCGATTTTGTTTGTGGAAATTGCGGGGACCAATTTCTTAAGACGCGCCGACTCCCAGAGAGTTGTCCACCGCCACAAAAAGCTTGAAGAAAGCCGCGGAATACGCCATGAGAAACTGTACGGACATGCTTCTCGTGAAAGTGTATTGTAGCAGGTGGATTGCTGGCACCTGCGCCTTTTCGTGCCCCAAAGACAGGCCTCCCGTAAAGAAAGCGCAAGGGCTGGTTTACTCCATACCATGTTTTTATCGTGACGCTTCGTACGTGGGTGAAACAAAGAACTTCACCGAGAAGCGGCGACAACATAAAAACGACGTCCGCAAGTTCGAGTGATAAAGGAGTACACTCGCTGAGCACAGCGTGGTGAACGACCACCGCATCGAATTCGACAACTCCCGCGTCGACGAATTAGAAGTCAATTACTATAAGCGGCCTTTTGTGGAATCCTGGCCCATCCAGGCGACAGCCGGTAACGCCAACCGCAAATGCGTCAACCGGTCTACAGGTGCGCTGCCGATTGAGCCTTATCATGAATAGGCGTGACCCCACGGCTAAAAGAAAACCGTGAAAAAGAATGCGAGTAGGACACAAAACGTAGATTTTTTTTTGAAACGCTAAAAAATAAAGATAAAAAAAACATGGCTGATCCCTCCGACATAGGAATCGGTATAACACGAAAGTGAAACGCGTCTTCACAGAAGTAGTGCTTATTGTGTAGTGAAATATGAGAGCTTGTACAATGTCTATTCGTGTTTGGCAGCTATAGCACCGTTTGACGTGGATGCACCCATGTTGACAGCATGTCTCTATCGCGACGACTAACGCCCATGATCGTGATTAAACCGTTGTGGTAGCTGACGGTGTGAACATATATTTGGACACAGCGAATCGTGAATCCCGCGTAAGGATGATATCAACAAGCTCATAATCAACACTGGTACCCGGTATGCACTTCTTCAAAGCGTCGTCAATTAAGGAGAGAAACGGCATGGCGTGCGCTTTCTAGTAATGGGTAGCCGACGCCTGTGCTCATGCATACATAACACACATTGCGCTTCAGCAACACGGGAGGTAGAGGTTCGTAGCCTGAGCCGCAAACGCGTGCGTCCCGCTGGCCTCTGTCTCGCAGGCGCTGCTCTCGCTCCACCAAGGCACGACATTCGCCCGTCGAAATCGCGTCCTTTCTGCGACGCATATTGCAGCAGTTTTGTTAGTCGGTGCTCTCGCAATTGAAGCAGTCGGCGGCGGAGAAATCCCGTTGGTGCACGTAGAAGCCGCACTACTCCGATGAGCCGACGCACGCTAACACGAAGCCAAAGGCAAAGAACGTAACTGCGTCAAGGGTAAACTATTCTAGCTCACTTTATCAAGGGTGCCTCGGCGACGCCAGCGCGGCCAGTCTAGCTCTCTGGTATCGAGACGCTTTAATCACGACCTCCGATATCGCGTGCAATCTCGGAGTAAGCGCTAGTAAGTGTCGATCGTGAAGCATTACTTCTTTTCACATCTCACAGACGGCGGCACCGTCCCGCTTCGCCCGCCGCGAAAGAGAATGTGTGAAAGATATAAGGCGCGTTCGCGCCGTGTCTACCATCTTCCGAGTTAGCTTAGTCGGTAGCGCGTCGGGCGCTTGCCGTCGTGGCCGCAACGTCGTGGGTTCGATTCCCAGCCACTGACCTCCATTTAAAAAGGCTGGACGGCGCATCCCCGCTCTGCGAGGCGGGCGCTTGTGAAGCCACCGGAAGGTCCCCTGTTTGTCCCGGAAGCTGGCCTCTTCTGTGCGTCTCAGTCGCGCAATTCAAATATTCTCGGTTTATTTTTTATTTTTTTTTTCAAACTCTGCGATTACGCCTCACTTTAGACGCCGACGAACGCTATACAATGATGACAGACGCCGTGCCGACACCGTCCGAATACGGCGGAGTGCTGCAACGTACAAAATGCGCAAAAAGTAATGCAACTTTGAGGCACTTACGCGTGAAATGTCTTCTCTGACAACTTTTCCGGTCGATTCGTACAGTTTACTGCGCTACAGGCAGGTATTTCTTTAAAAAAAGATTAGAAAAGCACTCTTCCGGGACAAAAACGGCGGCTTCCGGTGGCTTCACGCCCGCGTGCTCGATGCGCCATCCAGCTCCTCCTAGTGGAGATCAGTGTTCCCAGCGGGGGTATCTTTTTCTTGGTTTTTTTCTTTCTCACCCGTTGGCGTCCATTTTATGCACGTCATATCCGTGACGGATGTACTTGGTGGACCCCGGCATAAAACACTTTCGTGTTAAAATTGTGGTCCTGCCCTTTGTAACGGGTAGGCAACTGTCAAGTGCCTTTAGATTTGATTGAGTATTTTATATTTTATGCACATACCACCCAGTAGCCCGAAAAGGAACGTGGTTTTCTTATGCGATGGATGGATGCTATGAGCGTCCCCTTTAAAACGGGGCGGTGACATGTCTGCCACCAGGCTCGAAGAAAAAAAAAAAGCTTCCTTGTTTCATGTTGGCCTGATACCTTATCTACATTGATTAAATCTATGTTATCATACCAAAAAAATATAAATTCACGGTCCATCTCTCTGCCTCTTAAGGCAGAATGACCTTATGTTTCCGCCATTATTTATTTTTGTTCTTTATCTCTACTTTTCTGCCACCAATACTCTAACCGTCTCTTACTTATTTCTATCGCGGACGTGTGCAGCTTTCCATTGTTGCCCCTAAAACCCAAGGCTTCATGTAGACTCGTGCCCACACGTATACCTGGGTGAATATCGCCACATTCAATCAGTACATGTTCCATCGTTTCCTTAGTTCCCCCGCAGCATGTACATTGTTCTTCTTCGTTACTGAATCTCGCTTTATAACTACGCGTTCTAAGGCAGCCCGACCTTGCTTCAAACAGTAAAGCGCTTCCGCTTGAATTATCATAAAACCTTTCCCTCCTTATTTCGTTTTTTCCCTTTCGGTAGTTACTCAGAGCCGGCTTCTTTTCCATCGCTGCCATCCAATAAGTTCTCTCCGCCTCCCTGACCTTCCGCTTAATGCTCCCTGTTGCCATATCGCCCGCACTGCTAGCCGTATATTTACTGGTGAGCCTCCTAGTTCTTTTTCTCCACTGCGTGTCAACGCTTTTTCTATACAAATACCTTCTCTGCCCAATACAAATACAAATACCTTCTCTGCCCATCTACTGTTCTCCATTTTCCTCAGCCTCTCTTCGAATCTCATATTGCTCTGAGCTTCCCTCACTTCAAAGCCTGTCCATCCCATATCACCCTTTAGAGCCTCATTTGTCGTCTTCCCGTGAGCGCCCAACGCGAGGCGGCCCACCGTCCTTTGATTTACATCCATTCCTGATTGTACCTCTGACTTCATGCACACTACTGAGTTCCCAAATGTAAGCCCCGGGACCATCACACCCTTCCACAGCCCTCGAAGCACCTCGTACCTATTGTATCCCCATAAAGCTCTGTGCTTCATAATTGCAGCATTCCTCTTTCCCTTTGCTACCGATGCTTTCTCTTGTACCTCCATATATCTCGCTTACCCTCGCTTACCCTCGGTATTTTTTGGCCCTGTATATCCCCCTCATTTACCCATACTCCGAGGTACCTGTACTCGCTTACCCTCGGTATTTTTTGGCCCTGTATTAAGACCGCATGGTCCTCGTGATCATTGAATACCATCAATCCACATTTTGTTGCACTAAATCCTAGTCCTAGAGCCTCACATTCCCTTCCGCATATATCTGCCAGTCGCTGTATATGATCTTGGCTGTCCGCAAATAAGACAATATCATCAGCATAAAATAGACCTGGAAGCTTCTGCTCAACCATCGTGCCGACCTGTTTGTGTGACAAATTAAATCCAATGTTGCTACCTTCTAGCGCTTTTTCCATCCTCACCATGTACAGCATGAATAACAGCGGGGACAAAGGACATCCTTGTCTCAGCCCCTTGCTAATTTCAACGCTGTCCTTGCTACTTATTCCTTCCCATTCTATACAAACTGTATTTTCTCGGTATATTTCCCTCAAAAGCTGTATACAGTCGTCACCTATGCCCACTTCTTTCAGTATATCCCACAAAATTTCCTGATTAACGTTGTCGTACGCCCCGGTAATATCTAGATAAGCTACGTATAAGGGCCTGTTTTCTATTTTCTATATTTCTATACACTGGGTAAGAACAAACAGATTATCGTCTAACCGCCTGTCAACTCGAAATCCATTCTGAAGTTCTCCCAAAATATCATTTTGTTCTACCCACGCTTCTATTTTTAATTTTACTGCCTGCATCGCCAACCTGTATAGCACCGATGTAATGGTTAGCGGTCTATACGAGCGAAAGTTATCCTTTTCTCCCCTGCCTTCATAGATTAAGTTCATTCTACTTTTTCGCCAACTGTCTGGTATTTCCCTCTCCTGTAAGCACTTTTCTACGGCTTTCAGCAGTGCTTCTTTAGTTTTATGTCCGAGTTCGTTAATGAGGCTGACGGGAACCCCATCTAAGCCCGGAGTAGTGCGCTTAGGAATTTTTCCTTCGGCCTTCTTCCAATTGAAATTCTCTAGTACTACATCTTCGTCGGTTGCACTCCTTTGCGTACTTCTACTCACTGGGGGAATCCCCTGGGCGACCTTTTTAAACGAATCAGCTGTTATCTTTCGGGTGTAACCTAGCCCTTCATACCCTTCCAATTGATTTCCTCCTTCATCTACCATATGTTGTTGCATTGTGACAGACTTCCTACCCAGCGCTTTTAGGTGGCTCCAAAATATCCTAGGCGCGGCCTTCTTCTTTTCGCGGATCTCTGTCATCCAGCGTTCACTTTCACCTTTAATTTTTGCCTCGACTAATTTCTGCAGAATGGATTTTTGCTCTAAATATATTTCCCATATTTGGTTGACTTCGTCCTGTGGCCGCTTCTCCTTTTTTGCTTGTCTGTGCTCCCGTGATGCCTCACGTCGCTTCTCGATCGCCTCCCGGATTTCTTTGTTCCACCAACTTTTTGGCTTTCTCTTTCCTTTCCAACAAATGGTTTTCTTCTCTTTTTCCATTTCTTTCGTGATTGCATGTAGCAGCTCACTATACTTCCAGTCTTTGCCTGGTAGTTCGTCTACTTTTTCCTCGACTCTTGCGGCTATATTTGTTATTTGTTTGTCATTTAGATACAAGCTGCCAAACTTTGATTCTATGTTCTTATTTTCAGTTTTATATCCCATTTGTAATATTATGCGTTTATGATCACTACCCAAGCTGTTAATGCCTTCCTCGTCTATTCTCATCTCTCTAAGTTTGTCATATATTCCTTCTGTCATGAGACAATAATCAATGCTCCATTGCCGGTTTCCGACTTCCCACGTGATCTGCCCCTCACACTTAGGCCCCACGTTAACTATCTCAAGACTACGTTGCTCGCAGAGATCTAGCAATAACTTGCCATTGGTGTCTGAATATCCGTCAAGGTCATGAATGTGAGCGTTCATGTCCCCTAGAAGGATTATTTCGGCATCATGACCAAATTCTTTAATATCGGTGCTTATGCATTTCACTATCTCCAGATTCTTTTCTCTGCAGTTATTGCCTGTCCACAAGTAAGCTACACCTAGCCACGTTTTCTTTCCACCTACTGTGCCCGAAACCCACATGTGCTCTGAACACGTTTGTTTCACTCTATCCAATTTTGTTCTGCTATGAATTAGCATTCCAACACCCCCACCTCTCCTTTCTGAGGTGATCCTGTTACATCCTTCCCAAATATAATTGTCAATATGTGGTGGCTCTTCCAAGTCTATAAGGTGTGTTTCTGTAACCGCATAAACACCTATCTGTTCCTTGCTTAACTGCTCCTCAATCTCTAACCATTTTGCCTTTTTTCTACCACCCTGCATGTTTATGTAACTAATTGCAACACGCGCCTTCTCCCTTCTTTTACTTTTTCTCTGGTTTTTCGCTATACTGCCTGTCAAAGAGTCCCCCTGGTTGTTTTCCTCATTACAAGCTACCGTGGGCACCGAAGGGCCCGCGTGCCCCCCAAAAAAGCTACTGCGCGTCCTGCCAGTCGCCAGCCCACCTCATGACCAAGCCTCTTATCGAAGTGAATTCTGTCTCTTTGGAAACCGCCCCACCTGTGCACCTCCCTGTTTAGATCCACTACCTCGAAGCCCTTCTCTCGACTAATTCGCCATATCTCTTTGTTTGCGTCGACAACCGCTCTTTGCAAGTTGATATTTCTCACTGGTACTTCCGGTATTGTGCATACCACTATCTGCACCTGAGAGGAAATGGCGCGTATGTCCTCGACCCCTTTCGCCAATGTGTTCGCTAGTTCGGCTGATTCTTCATTCAAGACGTCGTTTAGACCTCCCGCGATTATCACGAGGTTACGTCCATTAGCCTTAGTTGCGAGTTTTGCGCTAGCTTGTCTCATCACTGATCCCAGCCTATGTCCCGGGAACTTCCCTATTAAAACTCGTTTGTCGCCTCTCACCCTTTCCTTGACTGCTTCTTCGCATCTAACAGTCTAGAGGGTGTTGATCTAACTAAATTCGAGTCCCCGGCGATTATCACGTGCTCCGACTCTTCTGCTGGACCGTCCCGCACCTGGCCACTGCCTCGGTTACTAGCGCGTGCCACTGTTGCTTTGTCCCCTCCCCTTCCCAAAACTACTTCGCGGAAGCTGGGTCCTGTGACCCTTGCACCTGTCTTTTCCAAACCTGTTTCCCCCTTCGAGTCTACCACTGTGGGGGTCGATGCCCCGCTGTTCCCGCTGTCGCTTGCTTCTTTGTTCATCATGACTACCTTCGCTAACCCCTCCTCGGCTGACTTAAGCCTTTCCCCCATAGCCATCGTTTTTTCCCGCTCTGTCGCCAACGCAATCTCCAGCTCGGCGATAGAGTGTACTAGATAGGTCACTATATCGGCGATTCTTACCATGAGCTTATTCTGGGCAGCCATCATTATTTCCATTTTCGCCTCTAACTCGCATTGTTTACACTTGGCGTCAGCTCCCTCTGTCTTCTCATCCGTACAAACCTCTATTTTCCATCCCATTCCGCACCCTGAACACTTTACGGTCTTTTTGACCATGTCTAGATCGTTCACACGGCGGATTAGATACACTTAAAGTCAAGTGGTACCACAAAACTCCGCAAGTATGTTACACTTCAAAGCACATGTGTGCCTTTCAGACACGTGGTGACCGAACGGAAAAAAAAACCCAGGCGACTGTCACACAGGAAACAGTACAAAATTGTAAGCCCTATTATGCTTCAATCTAGTGGCTTATGCACTCATATAACTAAAAAAACAAGCTCGAATCATGCAAAAAAAAAAAAACTTATCTGACGCTGTCATTCCGGAGCCCACGAAAAACACGTCCGTCCTCTAGCAGAACCCTCGCCCGTCGCACACGCGCGATTTCAAAATGTACAGCGCCATCTGTCGACAATCCCATAAGCTCAATCCGCCATGTTTTGTTGGGCGCGAAATCGAAACCAGTCGCATATCGCAGCCTTTCAGTTGCTAGCTACTGGTTTTTTATCTTCGTTCTGCGATGACTTCCCCAATGCTTCGTGCACTGTTCAGGCAACGAGGGAGCCCTGGCAATGCCGGGAGCAAAGTAACACTATTTTTAGTCGCATTTATCAGTTACCTGAACGAAGAAACTCATGTACCGACGCGAACTTGTTTCGTCAACAAGATCGGCACTGTGCTTTGGTTCGGAAATTATCGACGCCTGCAAAGCGCTCTTCAACGTCATTTCTTATTTCTCCGTGCAATTTAGTTGCGCGCCTGCAATATAAGGTAGACTTGCAGAACAATATATCCCGATATATGCATTGTAAAACCGACGGCCGACGTCGCACACGCGCGAGAGAGCATGATTGATCAACATTAGTTTGTCGGTGTTGAAAGATCGACGAAAGCAAGGATTTACGTACGTAAACTTGTGTAAGCAGAGCCACAGACGCTGCTGCGCGCTTGCGGAAAATCAGTGCCGCCACACAAGACTAGATCGGTGCAACGTAGATCCCAACAAGCATCTCTTTGCAAGCTTCGCAAGGCAGCGTGCGCCGAAGTACATAGTCCGCATGCCACGTCTGCCCTTCGCTTTACACCTCCTTATCCCTCCCATTTTAACACGAAAGTGTTTTATGCCGGGGTCCACCAAGTACATCCGTCACGGATATGACGTGCATAAAATGGACGCCAACGGGTGAGAAAGAAAAAAACCAAGAAAAAGATACCCCCGCTGGGAACACTGATCTCCACTAGGAGGAGCTGGATGGCGCATCGAGCACGCGGGCGTGAAGCCACCGGAAGCCGCCGTTTTTGTCCCGGAAGAGTGCTTTTCTAATCTTTTTTTAAAGAAATACCTGCCTGTAGCGCAGTAAACTGTACGAATCGACCGGAAAAGTTGTCAGAGAAGACATTTCACGCGTAAGTGCCTCAAAGTTGCATTACTTTTTGCGCATTTTGTACGTTGCAGCACTCCGCCGTATTCGGACGGTGTCGGCACGGCGTCTGTCATCATTGTATAGCGTTCGTCGGCGTCTAAAGTGAGGCGTAATCGCAGAGTTTGAAAAAAAAATAAAAAATAAACCGAGAATATTTGAATTGCGCGACTGAGACGCACAGAAGAGGCCAGCTTCCGGGACAAACAGGGGACCTTCCGGTGGCTTCACAAGCGCCCGCCTCGCAGAGCGGGGATGCGCCGTCCAGCCTTTTTAAATGGAGGTCAGTGGCTGGGAATCGAACCCACGACGTTGCGGCCACGACGGCAAGCGCCCGACGCGCTACCGACTAAGCTAACTCGGAAGATGGTAGACACGGCGCGAACGCGCCTTATATCTTTCACACATTCTCTTTCGCGGCGGGCGAAGCGGGACGGTGCCGCCGTCTGTGAGATGTGAAAAGAAGTAATGCTTCACGATCGACACTTACTAGCGCTTACTCCGAGATTGCACGCGATATCGGAGGTCGTGATTAAAGCGTCTCGATACCAGAGAGCTAGACTGGCCGCGCTGGCGTCGCCGAGGCACCCTTGATAAAGTGAGCTAGAATAGTTTACCCTTGACGCAGTTACGTTCTTTGCCTTTGGCTTCGTGTTAGCGTGCGTCGGCTCATCGGAGTAGTGCGGCTTCTACGTGCACCAACGGGATTTCTCCGCCGCCGACTGCTTCAATTGCGAGAGCACCGACTAACAAAACTGCTGCAATATGCGTCGCAGAAAGGACGCGATTTCGACGGGCGAATGTCGTGCCTTGGTGGAGCGAGAGCAGCGCCTGCGAGACAGAGGCCAGCGGGACGCACGCGTTTGCGGCTCAGGCTACGAACCTCTACCTCCCGTGTTGCTGAAGCGCAATGTGTGTTATGTATGCATGAGCACAGGCGTCGGCTACCCATTACTAGAAAGCGCACGCCATGCCGTTTCTCTCCTTAATTGACGACGCTTTGAAGAAGTGCATACCGGGTACCAGTGTTGATTATGAGCTTGTTGATATCATCCTTACGCGGGATTCACGATTCGCTGTGTCCAAATATATGTTCACACCGTCAGCTACCACAACGGTTTAATCACGATCATGGGCGTTAGTCGTCGCGATAGAGACATGCTGTCAACATGGGTGCATCCACGTCAAACGGTGCTATAGCTGCCAAACACGAATAGACATTGTACAAGCTCTCATATTTCACTACACAATAAGCACTACTTCTGTGAAGACGCGTTTCACTTTCGTGTTATACCGATTCCTATGTCGGAGGGATCAGCCATGTTTTTTTTCTTTTGCTTTCTTAGTACAGCGTGCGCTGCGAACACTGAGCCAAGAGTTACGGAGCCGTACAGTAGGTGGAGCTGTTTGTTTGATGACGCTGTCGTCAGCAGCCTGTGCAGAGTCTGCAGTATGGCGACCGAGACGCAGGATCACCTCATTCTTCGCTGCAGGAGACTTCCCACGGCTAGGACAACAGTGACAATAGAGAGTTTTAGTTTAGCGCGCGCAAACCTGTACGTACGCAACGGCCTGCGCGCTGCGTACTTTAGAGTTGAGGCTGTCTCCTACATTTTTAGTTTACCGTACGCAACAACCGAAACGTGGACTGTGTCTAGGCGTCAGCGCCTTCGTCTCGGCGTGTTTTTCTGCGCCATCTAGTGGGTAAGAAATGAACTACAATAGCCGATCATAGTTGACCCAAGTCAAGGCACGAGACAAGGCAAGATTTTACGATGGCACAAATTTTGTTGAGGTGATCTGTGGTGAACGGTGACGATTGGTACGACTTCTACGATGCGAGCAGCAGCGAGGGAGGAAAAATGCCTTCCAGCATCCTTTCGAATCAGCGCCTTTTGGCCGCACTTTCATGGGAAGAGATAGACGATTTGATGCTCACAAACCGAGAGCGGTGGCTTTTGAAGGGCGACTGCAGTCTCGACGACATCGAATATCTCCTGCATCTTTGCAGCGATCACTGTCCATTGCACTGGGTCCGTGAACAGATTCAAGCTGCTCACGTAGGCAAGGAGCTCCAAATCGAGGGCAATTCCGAAATGGACGCGGGATTTATTCGCTGCCATGACCGCCGTGCCGCTTGTGGCTGTCGGACGCAGCCATTTTGCTTGTCTCGACCGGTCGAGATCTCGCGAGAGAAGCGCCCGTAAGGTACCCAACGGCCCTAGCGGGCGCAACGTAAGCGCCGAGATCTAGCGTACGCATCTCTTGCGCGCGCAAACGCACGCATCTCTCTTAGGTTCAGCGCATGCGCAGTCTTGCTCTCTCTCACCCGTTGCGTGCGCAAGGCCGTTGCGTGCGCTAAACTAAAACTCTCTAATGAGGGGGGACGATGCGCGGTGGCTGTCACGAAAAGGCGGCTTTCCGAGTGGTGGAGAACTGTACACCGAACTTAGGACCTGTTATGTGCGCGTCTCCTGCCTTTGGCGAGTGAGGGTGTATCTTCAATATTTCTGTCTTTTTTTTTTTCCTTTCTTAATTTTTTCCCGTGAGGCCAGGACACTGAATGTGTTTCCCCGTTGCAAAGGCGCAGGCCACCACTACATCATCATCATCACCGCACTCATCTTTCCGCTGATCGCGGGCCCAAGCTGCCGTGGGATGCGAAAGCAAAAAGCATAATAGTTTACAAAGATATGTGTATGAGCGCACACGTATAGCGTTCAAGAAAACCAGAACAATACTAAATCGGCGCCATAGATTACGACCACAAAATATTATAAACAACCAGTGCGCACGTAAACGAGCATTACTCGGGCCGCTCTCTTTCTATACAGTTGAAACTCGGGTGAGTATTTTTGTTTGGTTTGCGGCAAATTTTCATGCCGTGTTTATTTCGAAAAAAGAAAACTAGAACACGCACTACTGCGGAGGGTGTAGAGATACTTGTGGCTAAAAAAAAATGAGCCGAGGAGAGGAGCACAGCGTTGCTCAGGTTGCGCAGAGACAACGCGGTGTCGATATATCTGACGTGTGCTTATGACGCGTGTACATAATCGCCGTGAGAAATACGATGGAGATGTATTGCAGTGCAGGGTTATCTTAGGAGCTTGACAGTCACGTCTCCTATGCAACGAACACTTATCTTGGACGCCTACCTCTGATCGGAAGCGCACGCCATTAGAGAACGGCAGTTCGGCTTTGCCAAGCAGTGCGCCTCTTGCAGCTGCCGTCCGGATGAGTTTTTATGCGCGCAGAACTCCGATATTTTGTTCTCGTCGCTTTGTGGCAGCACAGTGAGATCCTCTGACCATTCGGCTCTGGGTGTCCAAGAAAACGGCCGCATTTTTTTTGCTCGAAAGCTCGTCTGCTGCTCAACCTCTCCGTGGCTTTTCCTTATGGAGCCGCTAGCAGACGATTCCGCGACGCCGCCCAACAAAAAATGGCGAAAGCGCCCAGTGTTGCCGGAGCACCAAGCATTATGAATATCCCCTATTTGCGCATCTATTTCGCCAGTAGAAGCACGCCATCAGAATTATCGTAAATTTCTTGAGAGTTCAGTGATGCTTTCTTTGCGAATAGCGTTGATGATTGAATCTCCTATTGTGTATAATGACAGACTGAGAAAATGGCTTCACCATGTGCTAGAGTCAGAAGCCACCACATGTAACTCTACAGGCAACTTTAAGCCACTATAAGATTGCTAAGGCGCGGTACATTTGTGCAAATAATACTCGTTAAATCAGCATTTTGGGTGTATTCGTTGTATAAGTTCAAAGTTTTATGTGAAACGCAAATTTGAGATTTAAAATACTCTAATTGCGCGTTCCTTGACACATTGGTTAAAATTTATAATTGCGGAGTAACGGCAGAGGTAACGTCCGTTACTTTTTTCCCGTAACAGTAACGCGTTACATATTTTTATAGGTAACGTAGGGCGGTAACGCTTTCCTTTTTTTATAGTGTAACGAGTAACGTATTTAGTTACTTTTTTTGCAGTAACGCCTACAACACTGGACGAAACTAAAGCTAGCTACCACGCGCACGTGCGCGACGGTATGCGCAAGCGATAGCCGACGAAACGCTGCAGAAAGCATAAAAAAATGAAACGGCACAAGTAAAAAATTCCAGATATTCGCGGTGTGGAAGCACGCAAGAGAAATGATCGAAAAAGACGCGCTTTTAAAACATACAGGCAATACTTCACTGACCATTCTGAAGGTGTTCGCGGGGGATCTCAACGGGAAAAGATTAAGAATAATAATATCTGGGGTTTAACCTCCCAAAACCACGATATGGTTATGAGAGACGCCGTAGTGGAGGGCTCCGGAAATTTCGACCACCTGGGGTTCTTTAGTGTGCACTTAAATCTAAGCACTTGGGCCTCACGCCTCCATCGAAAATGCAGCCGCCGCGGCCGGGTTTCGATCCCGCGACCTTAACGGAAAAAAATTGGTACAAGTGACCGGTTGCCGGAGCGACAAGATTGCGACACGCGCTGCTGCTTTTCCAGAGCACATCGATATCGAGAGTGCCAAGGACATTCCACTTTCCAAAGCAGGGGTGGCCGGCTGAAAGCACTCCAACAAACAGCTTTTTCGGGGCAACTGCGATAAAGACACTAGGGAGGTTTCGAATAGCGTACGCTAAGTTAGCGTTAGCGTTTGCGGCCCGCTATTGGCCTCGAGGAGTTACGGAGTCGCCCTCTATCGGACGCGCCTCGATCGCGTGCTAGGCAGGATACCGCCGGCGCTCTCCCCATAGGTTTTGCTGTCGGCGCTCTACAAAAACACCTCGCGGAAGCCCTCCAGGGCATTTCTGTAAGTACTTTAGAAATGAACTGTGTTCTTTACTGTCAAAATAATCATTTTCGACGAACTGAAAGCACAAGATAGTCTACAGTCGCTGTCTCTTTGCAGAAAACCGAGCACCCGCTTCACGCTGTCACCGCGTTGGAGACCCCTAAACCGGCTTCTTGCGTGAAAGGTAGTCACTCGCTGAGTGCAAACTATGTGAAATATCTCGTTAGAGTAGACTGCCTGTATAACCAAACGGAGCATAACAGAAAGAAGCCTCAAGCCAGCGATTGCACGGGTTCGCGACGACTGACGGTGCCTCTGCATGTATGAGCTTCTGCATGTATGTTCGTACTGATGGTTTCGCTTTTGCTACGAGCGCGTTTTGGCACCGCGCTGTGAACTTTAGGCCGCAAAATATGAGAATGTGTGAGTAAACAAACAACTACTGTTGCGCGGACACTATCAGAGCAGTTCAAAAACAATTTCCTTACAACTGCGGTTTCGGTGCGCATGGCAACTTTGTGATCTGCCATCCCGACGATTCAGTGTTTTTTTTTTTCGGTCTAAATTCGGGTACGTTTCAATGTCATTTGACAAGTTGTCTCGCACTGCGTATTGATCGGTCTTCTCAGCGGGCAAATGCCGCTGCTTCTGTTTCTTTATTCAGCGCATTCGTTTCGTTTGGTGCTCACACAAAACGTGAGCAAATGCGACGCCTTTTTTTAATGCTCCTTAACTATCGTTCCGTTTGCATTCAGTGAACTTGCCGCTCTCTGTCATCAACAAATTCATAGACCAAAGCTTCACCACTTCGAGATTGCTGGTGGAAGGAGAACCAGTCTACGAGACCGAGCATGTAGTAGCATGCGACGCCTAGGAAAAGAAAGAAAATACAGTAACGTTTGCCGGACTTGTTCTGCAAACGTCGGCTGTGAACTAGGACCCACATGAACTTGAAATAGCGGTGAATAAAATAGAAGGTATTGCAGCAACCAGCAGCCGCAAAACAGGATAGTAATTATTTGGCGTGTACCCCAGCAATTTTGGCAGCAGTGTCGTGTCTAACATAGAGTTTCCTAAAATTAACTAGAGGGGACTCTGGCGCTGCGATCGTTCAGCTACCATGGGAATGATGGGTAGTACACAAATTTGCCTAGTCTTCGTGCTTGCGGCTTCAAACGTACTTGTGGCTTTGTTTATTGCTATGTTTTGGTTTTCTTACGGATAAAAGAATGGATCGTTGTGAACTTCGTGGCCAGGTTTGAATCGCTGAGCCTAAAGAAGTTAAAGGAGTGGTGACAGAAAATTTGTGAACCTCTGTTTTTTGCTCTTAATCAATGGCTACTGACTCGATAATAGCGGCAACGAAACTCATTTGCCCCAGCGCGAAACGAATGTTTAATTATATGCTCGTATGTTACGACCGGAGGCAGTTTCGATTTCGAAGAGCACTCGGTAGCCCCGTGACGTAGATGGTCTACTTGGTAAACAAGACCGCAAGAATCAGTGACGTCACTGGCCAGCTTCTGCTATGTTGTCAGTGCTGCTGTTTCGTTTGCTGTGTTGAGCAGGTGTTGAGCGTTGCGAGTGCTTGTTTCCTCGATTGTCAAACTACGTTGCTTATCTAGTGCGGCGATGGACGAAAGAGCTGGCAGGAGTGTAAAAATCAGTAAGAAAAGCTCGATTCACTTTGCGAATCTCGCCGGTAGCTGCGATTTTGTTCTTGTAGTCGTTGTCCAACTGAGGCGACGTTTTCCGCCAGGCTTGGAGTAGCCGCAGCATTAGACGTGCTGAAACATTTTCGCTCCGATCATTCGTAAAGTAGCGGGATATGAGAAGTGACGAAGGAAGCATTGAAATCACAACATTGGCACTCTGTAACAGTGTTTATGCGTAACATGCAAATGACGTGATGCACGCTTTACTGACTCGTATTTATATCGGGCAACGCCGCGTTCTCAAGGCATACCAATCCCACGTAACCACGTCGGAGGGTCGAAGCAGTTATTTGTCCACTACGCAATATGATCCCGGCAGCAGAGAGCTTTAGTTCGTCTGTAGACTTCCTATCGTTTGCGGGTACCTGGTTACCGGAGCTGTTGACGGCTGCAGCAGTAGCAGCAACTGCGTACAACTGCGGAGCCCGTAGCGACATCTTGTGGCGTTTTGTCCAACTACAATAACTTTTTTTCGATTTCTTTTCCGTCGCGTTATAGTTCTTGTCGGGAAAAAAAGCAATGAGAATACTGTGAGTTGCTTATTATCTCACTGCAAATGCTTTACACAGAATCAGTAAGCGGGTAAGTCGCTGCGATGTTATATTGTAGGTCTCTGGTAAGGATATGCATCATCAGGTGTCGCTACCAGCGTTGTCTGTCTCTTACACGCCTCCGGTAACCCGGCCAGAACTCGTGACGTACGTGGTATCCACTCGGTGACCTCATCGTCTTTTGCTTCTATTTCCGATCCGGCACTTTCACGAACTTCAAAACTCAATTAAAATACCTTTTAGGCTGTATTTGTGGCTGATACTGCACAGATGGCACCTATATGCACCCATTAGTGTGATTCAACAGTCAAATTGTGTCCGAATTTTTGTGTCACCACTCCTTTAAAGTGGCGAAGTGAAACTGGTGACTTTTGCTGAACTTCGTTTTTCGACAAAGCGGATGCAGCCAACGCGGAGCCAAACTGAGCCGTAAGTACGAAGTTTAGACAAATTTGTGTACTACCCATCATTCCCATGCTGGCTGAAGCGTCATGCGTTGCAGCTCCCATAGACACTAGCGCCAGAGTTCCCTCTAGTAAGTATTGTAGGAAACCCTATGGTGTCTAACGCCAACAGGGTGGCATCTTTCCCACATAAATAAACGAGGCTCCAAGAAAATACATGGGGTTGGCCGGTGGGCCGATCACGGAGGCAATGCAAAATTTATGAAGCAATGCTTGCCTCATCAAATGGGAAGGTTGCCCGTCGGCGGCGTCAACACGACTGATGCAAAAAATAATCGTCACGTGGTGGTGTCACCATATGACGTCATCATGACATCACAGATCGCCGAAATATGCAGCGTCATTATGACGTCACATAATGTGACGTCACATGATGACGTATTCACACGCATGGTCGCTTTGCATTGCCTCCGTGATCGGTCACGGAGGCCGTGCAAAACCGCGTTAGGTGCAAAGCGCTTTTGTAGGGGGGCGCGGGAGAATCAGTACAACTACTCACAAGAAGATGGCTTTCGCCTGCTAGTCATCTTTAACTAATGCATAAGGGACCCTGTGCGTTTTTTAATTCAACGTATCTAAACAATGACTTGCGCATCTGCAGCCGATTTTGTGGACGCTGAGCACGGGGCCGACGATCAAGAGGTCGCATTGGAGAGTTCTGAGATGGCATCGCACGTGGTAAAAGGTAGCGCTTTTACCATCCAGTGGCAGATAAGCATCATTTGCCGGCGGGAAGCGCGCGCGAGCCATCGTCTCAGTGCGCGCTGTCTGCTACTCACCGAACATCGCAGGCCCGACGCAGTAACAAAAGTCTTCGTCGCGGAAGTGCTTGTTGCACAGAAGACTCGTAGCGGATGGCTACTTGCCGGTTCTTAGCTTTACAACCCATGCTTCACGCTGTTTCTTGTCCCGCGGTTACCAGTGCAGGCTGACACTGGGCTCCTTTGCGGAAGCGCGGCACTGCGGCACCGAGCGGTAGAGCCCCATGTTCGTCGCCTTCAGAGGCAGCCACTCTATTACAATGGTTTCAATTGAGTAGAAAATGAGAGAAAACTTCCGAATTTGAACCGGCCGCAGCGCATGTGGGACTTGAAACTCGTTTTCAAAGCACGCGGCAGTGCGCCACAAGCAGCCGACGCGGCCGCTGAGACCACGTGATCCTGCCAAGCACGTCACGCCGACGGTGGCGCCGGCGTTTCCAGTGGTGGGCCTCGAGGCCAATTTCCGTCACTTAACGGGAGCCCGCAAGCGGTTAGCGTACGACGCATGCGCAGTTGCGCGAAATGCTAACGCAAAGCTTTGCGTATGCTATTCGAAAACTGCCTACTGTTGCTCGCTACTCCAGCGAAAAAAAAAAAAAGAAAATCGTAAGCATAGCCACATCTGCCGATAAGCAATGACCAAGCGTTTCTTTAAGGGGCTTTCGGATGGGCCAGCAGCAGGATGGGCTGCTTTCCGCCGGTCCGCCGGCCACCCCTGCTTTGGAAAATGGAATGTGCTTGGCAATCTCGCTATCGGAGTGCTCGTGAGCAACAACGCCGCGTGTCGCGATTTTGCGTCTCCGGCCGCCGGTCACTTGTGCTAATGTTTTTGCGTTGTGACTGTGCTTCACTGACCCCAAGATACGCTGCATTGTTATTTCGCCCTAATTAGAGGAAAATAAAAAAGCGGCGGCTATTCAAGAATTTTTATTTGTAACTAAACTGTAATAAAAATCGAAGATTTGCTCTGCTGTTTCTTCAACCACATTGTGCTAATCAGACACACAGTTCATCACCGCACTGCAACCTCCCTGTAAAACTGAACGTGTTAACGGTGGGCTGGCAACACTGCTTGGCCAATGACGTACACGAACAGAGAAAGCGTTCAGTCTTCATCAGCGTACTTCTCTATAACAAGTCGTCGTTGGCAGCGTAACCGCACTTGGAATCGTCCTTTATCGGTGACACGCTCGTGATGCGTGGCCAACAGCGTGACACGGTCAACTTCCATCAAGTTTGGATGTTGCGCACTGAACTCCAGGATGTGGTCCACATCATCACCAACACAAACCTGCACAGAAGAATGGCCAACAGAGTAATTTGGATCATTGACACAGGGCAGTGGGTTAGTTTGGTATAGTTAAGGCTTGGCACAGCAAACGGGAAAAACATTTTAGTAGACAAGTTGAACTGTTTTGAAAATTTCCTAACCAGAAGTATCTCTTTTTCTAATGCTGGTTTCAAGTTGTACCAAAAAGCAACTACTTGATGTTGAAAAAATATTTGCATTACATACTAACTCAAATCAACACAATATAGTTTATTTAATGGTTCACAAAGGTTCATTATAATGGAACACCATTATAATGTTCACAAAGCAATCCAGGGACACATCGGCATTCACTGCCGCGATTGTGGATGATCAACTGTGAAGTGATAAAAAAGCACCCGTCACAAATCCCTCGAGAAATATAGAAGCGCATTGCATAGCAAAAGCTGACATCACATATATCAGCGCCCCTTCGTTGGCTTTACCTAAACATCTTAATCAAACGAACCGCCCATGAATCTTTGGTCTGTGAAGTTGCCATGTTGCTGTGTCTAATCTTGGCGTTACGTTAGGGTGTGTTTTTGCCGGGGTCCACCAAGTATATCCGCTACGGATATGACGTTGATAAAATGGATGCCAGCGGGTGAGAAAGAAAAAAAAAAACCAAGAAAAAGATCCACCGCTGGGAATGGAATCCACGACCTTGCGGCCGCGACGGTAAGCGCCCGTCATTTTGAAGCTATTCGGCGCAACTTGGCATTCACTAGAAAACGCATTCACTCAGGAACACACCCCACACACATCGCTCACAACCAACTGTTTATTGTGCGTGTGCGATCATCCTATATATCTGCAGTACGATGCGCAAGAGCAACGAACAACAACGATGCGCATGTGTAATGATCTACCAAGTGAAGCAACATCCAGCCACCCCTAACAAAACAACAAAGAAAACAGTAAAAAGAAAAACACAGCAGCAAAGGCCAGCTAGGAGAACTTTAAATTCTAGCCTCGAGAAAAGAAATTTCCTTCTGAAACAAAGCCACTGACGGCTCGCTAACACACCGTTCCTTATTTTTTTAAATGCGAAGCATTTCTTAGCGAACTTCTGCGACTTTGAGCGTATCTATCTGTCTATCTATCTATCTAGCCGCCTACGACTTTGTGCTATCCTGGCCGTTTCGTTAATCGGATGTATACCAAAATCGGTATGACATAACATGACCGTATTACGAACATAAATGACAGATCGTAACATGAAATAATGACACGCATGTCATGAACAGTATGATTTACATTCCACGGCCTTGGGGCTCTTGCCGCCGTTTCGTTAATTTCATACATACCAAAATTGTTTTGTCGTGACAAGAGTAAATGACGAACATGACAGGTCCTAACGTGCAAATCATGACATGCATGTCATGTGCAGCATGATTTACATGACATGGTCTCGGGGCGCTAGCGGCCATTTAAATGAATGGATATATAAGAAAAGTGGTATGACGAGACATTTCTTAAAGGTAAACATTCGGCAGAAGTCTGCCTGGTTGGGTAATAGACTAAAGACGACAAAGAGAAATCTCCAACCAGAAGGTTTATTTTAAGAAACCCGACGTTTCAAAGCCTGACCGGCTTCTTCTTCAGGGGTGAGACGGCCCGAGGCGATATGGGCGCGAGGACATACCGTGGCGCCGCCATGCGGAGGTATCCCTGTGACGTGCAAGGTTGGATTGCTCCGCCAGCCCTCTTCCGCTCAGCCCGCAGCCGCTTTCGCGTCTGCATTTTTATTATTATTGTTGTACTTTGACGAAGACAGTAAAATATTGCTGCGGCTTCGTCACTGGTTGTACGAAATGCTAAATAAGTGCTCAGACAAAAATGTTACGTTCCCCATAATGCCTTAGACAGCACCCTGACTGCCGGTGTCGTCTGCTATGGCCACCGATATGGAAGCCACGGGGGCGGAGCACGCTGCTCTTGTAAAAGGTAACGAATCATTTTGCCTCGAGTGGGCTTTAGCGCGTGCTTACGGAAAAGAAACATATTTTTGCTGCAAGAAATGCGTGCAACTGTGCAATTTTATTCATTGTAGGTTTCCATATAGAAACTGTTCGCGTTTGACAAGACAAATTTACATTCTTATTTAGTACACAAAGCCCTATGAAGCACGACGAAAGCGGTTTCTCCGCTTTGTGGGAGGCAATCCAGCATGCTTAGAGATTCATGCAGCCACAACCTTTCTCATATGATTGGAGACAAAAGTACGAGATCCATATGCATGCGCTTGCCTCATTCAGTGTTGTAGCTAGATAACATTTCACGTGAGTTTGTCTGCGGCACGATTGTAATATGTATCTGTTGCTTCTCATTGCGCGAATTTTCTAAGGTTGTCACACGGTGCATTTTCGACCGCCACCGAGCCGCATCGGGATGAAAATTTTCGACGATGACTCCGTTATCCATCTTGCACGAAGAAATCAATCGCCATCGAAAAATACGGTCCCGATCGGGCTCGATTGCGATAGCAAATACACCGTGTGCCAGACGGGCGTATTACCTGCGCACTTGAATGACCATGCTGCAAGGTGATGCTTACCATGGCCTAAATGACAATTTTATGTTGCAGTGAAAATACCAGCGTCCAGCATTTCTAAACCTTCATTGATAAGCAGTATGACCATTCGCGGCTGCTGTTGGAAGGTGAACCAGTGTTCGAAGCTCGCCACGTTTGCGCCTGTAGCGTAAAACAACATCGAGAAGTACCAGTGACACTGGCTGTGTGCTCATTTTACAGGAATAATCTATAAGCAAGGAACCCCAAGGCCTGAAGTCGAGAGTTTGACGGAAACCCGTGTGGTCGGAAAAACACACGACGACAATTAAAATGGACACGGGATGGGGGGGGGGGGGGGGGGGGGGCAGTCTGTGGTGGAAGTTACGTCGGCGAGACAAGTAACTTTCAGCAAAGACTGAAGCAGCACATTTATGACGTAAGAAATGTTTCATCGAACGCGCTGGCCGAACACGCAGAAGCTAGTGGCCACGAAATACACTGGGATAAGGCAAAGATAATGGAAAGAGAAAAGAACTGGACTTCTCGGCTTTATATTGAATCTCTGACAATCCAGACAACGGGGCACACGCTTAATCGTCATGACGGCAACTTTCCACACATGTCCGCCCGTTGACCCACGTCATATTTTAAAACATATATAAACGGACTGCTTGCGCATCCATCTTTCACTGTGAAGAAGGCTCCCGTGCGGGAACGTCTTTTATGTGAATATATGTGGTCCATGTCTGTTTCAACACCATAGGCTTGAAATAACAATAAAAACACAGGTGACAGCGGCATTAGGCTCATGAAAAGCAGGGTAGCTGTAAATGTCAAAGCTCACGCCTGGCCCTCTCGCGTACGTAGTGCACTGGGGCACCGAGCAGAAAAGTACCATGCCGCCGATAACTTTTACTGCACTTTTCCGGATTGTGTACTCTCTTGGGGTCCACACGCAAGAAGTGACAGCAAAACAACGGTGTTCAAAAGCAAAAACGCCACGAAATCGCGGTTAAAACCAACGCATTTAACCGTCCGCTTCCCTTCGCCAGAGCGAGGCGAGGTCATGTGATCCAACCCTGCGCGTCACAGCGATTGCAGCGCCGGCGTCTCCAGTGGTGGGCCTCGCGCCCAATACGCTTTCTTGCCGACAGTTACCGCAAATGAGCCTTGACAATAGAGGGGGGGGGGGCAAGGTCCCCGTGGTGCGGTTGATGTTCACCGCTGTTTGCTGTATGTGCCACGACTCGAGGAGAAGCCGCCGGCGCCAACAGCTTTCTTGTTCCAGGATCACCGCATCGTCAGGACTAATGCGGTGATCAAACTTCTCGCAGTGTTCCGCTACTGCACTCCTTTCGCTGTTCAGCTGATGTAGATCGTTCTTATGCTGCCGCATTCTTTCGCGGAAGTTCTTTGTTTCCCGATGTACGCGGCGGGGCAGTATGAACACGCGATCCTATCCCGAGCGAAGGCGTCCCTTGCGGCAAGAAGCTCAGATTTGGCGGTGTGCTTTCATGAGCTCGCAATGGGGTGAAATCGAGGAGCTTTGCCTTTTACGATGACTATGCTTTTCGTGCTTTTCGCGCTTGGCCAGTGACCAGAGCGACGGCCCGTCCACGTTATCAACGCGATCAGTCAGCCGCAGGTGGTGGACGATAAGAACAATATAGCATAAGCCATAAAGCATCGCTCCGCGATTGCACCCCTGCTCGCTCCACGCTCCCGCTGTGACGGCGCGAGGTATTTTCGCGGGGAGTTCGTTTTGTGTCGGTTGCCCTGTTCGTAGCAATGCTGAACTCCAGGAATAATTGCAGCGTTGTTGGGTGCAATAACACCTACAGGAATTCTCCAGGCACGCATTTTTACCAGTCTCCACTTAGAGAAGTCGGCGCAGCAAATGCAGTGCCATGGCCGTTCGATGGAAAGCGTTTTTTTTTTTTTTCATTCAGCGGCCGTGACAGTGCAATTGCTGGTATCGCCAGTTTCAAGCTGCTGCTGAGTTCGCTGCCGCGTTAGCCCGAAGGCGATAAGCTGTGACTGTTTAGTGAACGAGGCGGCCCGCGTTACACGTGCGCAGTTTCGCTCAATGGGCTCGTCACCTCCGTTGTCTTTCCCCAGCTCAGGCATTTTATGTTGCCGCGTTCGCCTGAGGATACACGAGGTCTGGCGAAAAGAAGCACACGCGCTAACGCTACGTTCTCTGACAGCTGCTAACAATTTGACGTCTTTTGAAAGCAAACGGGAAAGAAAACGCCTCAAGCGAAGCACCAAAGCACGGCGCAGTGGCTTGCCGTCGCCTGCGTCGTCTGCTCCCTTCTCCCGCCAAATCTGCTGCCGTGGCCGCTTTGGCGCTGAAGGCAGCGCGCGACTGTTTCGGCTCCTAACGTATGTACGGTGCCCGCCCTGCGCTTTTTCCGCAGGCGCGCGGTCTTTGGGACGGGGGAAATACCGCCGATGGTGGTGCTTGGCTTGTGTGCTACGCCGACCCCCGCCTTTCCCAGCATGCGCGCTATTGTTTAGCTGGCTCCCGCGATGTAGGGAATCAGCACGCGGCGTCGCTGAGGCGGCGCCGCTGGCTCTCTGCCTCCCCCGCCCTTATTCCTGCGCAGGGCCTTGCGGCCTCACCTCGTCTTTTCCTCGACGGAGATGGGGTCCATGTCACACGGTCACCATTTCTCTGAGGAAGTTAAATGGAGCTTTCGTTGGAGGGAGTTCGGTAATGACCATTTCGGCTCGATGGAGTACTCTCGTTCCCAACCAGCTACTGCTACGCTGAAAACCGCACTAGCAAAATGCTCCTAATGAGCTCAATTATAATTTTGCTCTTTTTTTTGCGTAGCATTTCACGCCCCGTAGTGTAAGTGTTAGTTGTATTTTTTCGGACATCAGCGCTTGTGAAGCGTCGCGCCATATTTGTTTCTGCACGTGCGAGGCGCACGCACAAGCACTGTGACCAACGCTCAAGGGTCTCCCTTTCCGGAGGTGCATTGAGGTACGGGGGCGGAGTCACTTTTCTTTTTGTTGTTGTTCGTTTCCTGACGTCACTTCCGTTTTTTTTTCTTTTTTTTTTGCAGGGAGGGTCGTGGTTTTCTAAGTCATTTTTTTTTTTTTTTTGCGCGGGTAGGAGGGACAACACTGCAGAGCATGGACCCGACTAACCCGACAGCGCCGACAAGCTGACACGATGTTCTCTGCTGACACGGGCACATTTGATCGCTGCATCAAGGTCGGCTGCATGGTTTAATCGTTTAATCGCGATTTGGCTAACCTCAGGGCCAAACTCGATCCGTGTCGGCCCTGATTGCGATCAAGTGTCCGTACGACAGCGGTATATGACACGGTGTGAAAGCAAGCTTGACGGCTCGCAGAAGTTCGAGCCATCGTGGTGGCCGCTGTTATGACGGTGGATACGCAGGTCGTTGAAGGCGCACGTAATGAGCGCCTTCAACGGTGACGGGCTAGCAGACGCACGCGCGTAAGGGTCTTTCCTTTCTGTCTATAGCCTCGCACGTCACCGGAGGGCTCACATTGTTGTGCAAATAAAAATTATTATTATTATTATTATTTCCAAGGTTATTGTCGTGATCGACTATAGACCGTTGCATCGGGCGAGGAGGACCGGACTGGCAACCAGCGCTTTCCTCCTTTCTGGCTCGTGCGCGACGGCGCGGAGTGTGCGTCCTGGTGCTTGGATGAGTGGCGTTGTCGAACAATTTTTACGTGTTTCTTGTCGACCTGCGGATTTTGTTCTCTTTTATTGCGATGTCAGCCAGCGAAAGGTCAACGGGAAACCACTGTGTCGTTTTTTGTTGTTCTAACAACTATATAAAGGAAACTGCTGTCAGAATAAGTATACGAAGTGTATCACCAAACGCAGAGTGTTCGCGGTTGTGCGCTCTTCAAGGTACATCGTCTGTTACGTTACAGGTTCTAAATCGGCAAGTGCCGCAATATATCCGGAATTCCTAGTGTTCCACGCAGTCAAATGTCAATCGGATATGGCCAGATTGCAAACAAACATAAGCGGTCAAGTACGCGTCCTTGTCCGTTAAGCGCAAGACATCTAAGTACCACTCGAGTAGCCACCTGAGTTGTTTTCGCTTCGTTTTACAGTGAAACCTCGGTGATACGAATCTCAGGGGACCAAGAAAAATATTCGTATCATCTGAAATTCGTATCACCAGAAAACATGGAAAATTAGCATGCGATAAAAGAAAAGTGGCGTACGTTTTCATTTATTGTTTTTCGGGGCCGCAGCAACGTCAGGAAGAACCCTGAATGATTGTCAGTTAAGTTTTTAGATGCGGGCAATCATACCAGCACTCGTAAATATACAGCCCGTGCGTGCGTATTTAATTAGTTAACCAGGTGCGTTGCGAACCGCGGCAGCAGTAGCTCCTTCCAAATTTTAGTATGCTTTTTTGCATGACACTGGAATACTGCAGCGAAAGTAACAAAAGAAGAGCTTTGATGCGATGGATCAAGGCCACAAATTACAGAACCACGGTCATGTGTTATGACTTTGCTATCGCGAAAGCGTTGGGGATGTTTTTTGGGAGATTTACGGCCGTGCCCGCACAAGTGCGACCTCTACGGTCGCGCATGTTGACGTTGTGAGGCCTGACTCCTTCGCCAAGACCGTCCTCGCCTTCTTTCGGTCCTGGTCAACCTTTTATAGGATGTCTGATGCGCGAGGCAAGCACGTGTTAACACAGTACAACGACAACAGCCCGCGTCGACGCGTTAGAAAAAAAAAACATGGCGCTAATATCCTCTGTAATCTAAACACGAAGGCACACGGAGGCACATAAGAGCCTCAAAGATTCGCGCACACAATCTCGGAGGCCGTGACGCGTCTGTGAAGGTTTATTCTGACCGTAAGAAAATGGTTTTTTTCTTTACACCGTGATTCTGACGATTTGGTGGTGCGGCGCATGCCCACGCTTGCGTTCCCGCGCTCGCACGTGCTTGGCACGTCTTTCGCGACAGCGCGGACGGCACCTCTTCGTACCTAGGCGGCAGCTTATGTTCGTATCAAACGACGCTGGGTGAAAATCGGTTCGCAACAACCGTATTCCGTTACATTGCAGGCCAACGGGCCTTGGCCGGGACCAACGAAAAATTCGTATGAGCTGTGATCGTATCACCGAGGTTTCACTGTATTATTTTAATATGATGTATTTGGTCTAACAACGAGCTTCGTAGCTCGGCTTAACACGTTGATCGCTGCAGTTGATGTATACCGGCATTAGCACGGACGAGAAGAATTCTGTCACTCCGTGTGTAGACCAACTACCTCAGGAAGACAAATTTTTACGTGGTCAAGAACCGTGTCTGACAAGTCGCGCAGTGATATGTAACATAGTTAATTATGTTCTAAGCGCGATACAAAAACCACGTTGTTACTCTTGTCTAGCGTTTCTTGAACTGCCAGTTTTGCTGCTTAGGTTTGCGAACGACAGCAAGAATTTCTCAAGAACAGCAAATCTGGTGTACGAAGTTATAAGAAAAACAAGACAAAACAAAAACGCGAATCACCTCCGATGCCAATCAAAGGGTCGAGCCCGGGCGCGCTTCGTGCCTTACCGGCAGAAGAAACTCTCTAACCATCTTCATCTTCTTGCCGCCTAAATCCAATCAAATATCACGACTCTTAAAAGAAGCGCGCCGGCATGTGAACATCAGTATCGTTTTTATGTACCAGCACCTCCCTGTAAACAGCTCTAACTTCGTCCACACCGGTGGGCAATAAACGAGCGAGTAATGAGCGGTCACCTAAAAGTTGACAAACAAGATAGGCAACTGTTTGTGAGCAACAAACAGATGCCGCGCCATGAAATCGAGATTGCGTGTTCACGCACGACCGAATGTACACGCGGTAGCCGGCGCGACAGCATAAACATACCGTGAATGAAAAAAAAAAAAGTAACTAATAGATTACAGTCCAAGAAAAAAAATTCATGTTATACCTCAAGAATGGCGGAACTTGCTTGCCCTGCTAGAACGAGTCGAAATATTTGCGTGGATTTCCAACAGACAGTGCCGAAAATATATGACATCGACCACTTGCGACACGTTCGCGCCGACGTACATTAACATCATTGACTTTCAACGGATCAAACCTTTTCAGGACGTCTCACAAACTCATTTCCTACGTAGACCGCATCTCTTGATACGAAGTTCAGCGCGCCAGAACGAAAAAAACCGACTGCAACTGCAGCCGCACGCATACCTTCCATGCAAACGCGGAGCTTCGCACATGTATAGTGCAGGCACTATAGCACATGCCAGTGGGTTGCCAGACCAGAGACGCCGCCGCCCGCTAGGCAATATGGCGGCGCCCATGAAAAAAAGGTCTATAAGCCTCCTGTGTTCCCGAAGAATCTGACCTGGAAGAATCTGGCCCGAAGAATCTGGCTTGAGCGCTGGCCAGACGTCAGCTGAGTTCAATAACAACCTGTCGACCGCATCCTGGATTAAGCGTTGTAGTACGTATACGACATCACGTTGGCTGTCGATCGCGATCAAAAGTGTCCGTGCGACACCGGTATTATGTCACGGTGTGAAAGCAAGCTCGACGGCACGCAGAAGTTCGAGCCATCGTGGTGTCGGCTGTTATGACGGTGGCAGTGATACCTTTCTCTATGGTGATGCAATGATACACGGTTTGTTGCTTTTGTTCCTGCAACATTGCTCGATTTATTGTTCGTGCGCCTGCGACGCGCGAGTAAAGATTGGATACGGCCAGCCCACGGGCCACCAAGTAGCTGTTTGGTACTGGAACGACGGCCAACGTAATAATCCAGGATGCGGTCGACATTGGACGCGTCCTCATTAAAGTATTAACATATTTAGCGCGCATTAACTAATGCTCCACTCACCCAGCCAACTCGTTCAGCAATTCCAGAGTTGGTTACTGAACTCAGCCGACGTCTGGCCAGCGCTCAAGCGAGTCCAGTTTCCAGGTCAGATTCTTCGGGAACACAGGAGGCTTATGTTCAAGTCGATCACGACAATAACCTTGGAAATATTACGTGCGCCTTCTGCGTATCCACCGTCATAACAGCCGTCACCACGATGGCTCGAACTTATACCGGTGTCGTACGGACACTTGATCGCAATCAGGGCCGACACGGATCGAGTTTGGCTTAAAGGTCTCTGCACAGTGTTGTTCCTACCCGCGCAAAAAGAAAAAAAGACTTGAAAACATGCAGCCGCTCCTGGCCGCTCTACGCGAAAAAGAAGAAATAAAAAAAAAGAAACCGAAGTGACGTCAGGAAACGAACAACAACAAAAAGAAAAGTGACTCCGCCCCCGTACCTCAGTGCACCTCCGAAAAGGGAGATCCAACGCTCAATAGGGAGCCTACATGAACGGCCGTTTTTAGGGTGGAGACATCTTAATAAATGCCTTCAATAAACTCAGCCAAAACCAGCGGGCAATGGGGCACGCTGTTGCCAGCTTCCACCAAATCCAGCATAGTTTTCCGTGCGCCGCCATATTGGGGCCAGCCGCCTCTCCCTCCAGCTACGCGAAGCACTTTTGACTCCACAAGGGTTGCCATGAATGGATTTACTCGTGATCTGCACGGTTAGCAGTGACTTGCTCTGTATTCAAAGGCCCTTTTTCATGCTTAGTTTCTACAGCGCGACTGGACGCGGACGGAGAAGGAACACGCAAACACACACACAGCGCTGACTTTCAACTGGAATGTTTATTTTTCATATGCACGTGACGCTTATATAGACACACGCGAGCAGGTGCACACAAAACGAGAAACAAAAGCAGGACCCAAACGCGCATGTTCTGCCGCAATCACAACCAGTTGCCACCAACCTAGAGTGACGGATCCAGATATCTCTTTTCCTTATCTGTTAGAGACAAGGATGGCATGCTGACACATGTATCATTCATTTTATCTATTTCATACGCTTCAATAATTTCACTAGTCAATCGATCTCTTGCCCTGTTGAGAATACTAGTTTTATCAAAAATGGGAAAACAGCCACATCTTTGGCAGTGAATGGCAAGGTGTCCGGAAATAACTTTCGTGACATTGTACTTATGTTCGCGCAACCTCTGATTCACACACCGGCCGGTCTGGCCAATGTACACACGGGAACATGACAGCGGGACGGAATAAATAACGTCTTTAGCGCAGGCAACAAACTTCTCGCTATGTTTAGTGGAACACGAAGCATTTTCTTTTTCCCTTTCGGCGTTCACTCGCCTGCAAACATTCCAGTTGAAAGTCAGCGCTGTGTGTGTGTTTGCGTGTTCCTGCTCCGTCCGCGTCCAGTCGCGCTGTAGAAACTAAGCATGAACAACCAACTAGCCCGCCAACGCACTTTAGTCAATTCCCTTTTTCAGGCGAAAGCCTTCTTAAGGCGAAAGTCTTAGATGCACCCAACGCGAGATGTAACCGTCGTCGGCGTCCATCGTCGGCGTCAACACGAGCATTATGACGACTAAAACTGCGCTAAAAACACAAAGACAAAGACGAGGAAAACAGTCTCTGTCTTTGTGTTTTTAGCGCAGTTTTAGTCGTCATAATGAATCTTAACCAACTAGCCCGACTTGGTGCTCTACGTCAACACGAGCGATACATCAATTAGCAATACCATGGTATGACACCAAAGTATGACGTCATCATGAGAATCACTATGACGTAACACGTATGATGATATCGCCACACACTGTCGGCGGCGGTGTCAACACAAATGATTCAAGAAAACGGAATAAAGGTAGGCAGAGGCCACGTGCTGGATAGGTGAATGCGTGCGAGCCGACGGCGCATCGAAAGTCGCATGACCTGAATGTCAATCGATGTCATCAAGGAGCCGACCGTGTGACGTCATCATGATGTCAGAGAGCTCCGAAAATTGTGACGTGATCATAACGTTTCATGATGAGTTCATCACATGACCTCACATGATGACGTCATCACACGCCATCGTCGCTTGGTGAAACGTGTGCCCATCTTGGAGGCAATGCTTAACTACGAGAGTGGAAAATAAAAAGTTGCAATGCCTATGATCGCGGAGGCAATGCAAAAGCACGTTAGGTGCAGAAAGCTTCCGTTGTAAGGATCAATATAATAGAGCGAAATGAGAAGGCTTTCTACTTTTTGTCATTTTAGGCAACGGCATAAGGGGCCCTATGGTGACATAATACTGAGGTTACGCTGACGCGAACTCACGCAAGGGAGGCAACAGCTCAGACTAGCGAGCGCGTCTTCGTACGGACGCTCGGATGCGTCCCGTTTGTAGGCTTCCTACTCGCAATGCGTGGACGCAGCAACGACAACATCGTTATCTACGCATTCGCGATCACCGTGAAACACGTATAAGGTGTGCTGCAATAAAAAACTGAGCGAAATACGCAGTACCCACAGAGCAAATACGAGACGCACTGTCCCAGCCGTCTCGCTTCACTTGAGCCAGCCAGAGTTGTCGTCGGCCAGGCCTCGCTGGGAAGCGGAACATTCGCACGCTCTTTCTGTTGTGGTTAGTGCAGAGTGCTACGCAGCATCCAGGGCTTCACCGGCAGCGTTTAACACGCTACCGCAACGCTCGACGCCGTATTGTCGAGAACTAAACGCAACCGGGAGTAGACGCAGTGCGGGCACTATAGGGTGTATGCACGACCGGCATCGACAGCGACATGCAGGCAAGCCTCGCTGTGCACTCTGGGTAAGCCGCCATTTTGAAGCAATAACAAGCAGACGAGCAATGCTGCGTGTACCGCGTGTACAGCCAGTCGATATATAGTTGGCATGGTCTACTGTGCAGTTGTCGGCTGCAAAAGCCGTACATTCACTAAAGCCGAGAAGGAGAAGGCACGGCAAAACAACCAGGAGCTCAGCAACTTTCGCTTTTTTAAAATTCCTAAGGTGCGTGTGCATGAATGCGGCAAGACGAAGCAGCTGTCGGAACGCCGGCAGCGCGAGTGGATCGCCCGCCTCAACAGGAAGGGTGTCTCCGAGGATCCGCAAAAATACAAAGTGTGTTGCCGACACTTTTCATCAGGTATGCTAGTCTCGCACCTGTGTTTCCTATTTTAAAACGCTGCCCGTTCCTATCATTGTAAAAGTGTTGTTTTTGGGCATCGCGGATGCAGACCTTGCTTTCGGCGGAGCGTTGATGTAGTCTGTTTCGCAGGGCCACAGTCTGCTTTAACGAACGGAACACTCGGTGAATTGTATGCTTTACAACCTGTTTCAGGTTATCCATCAAGTCTATTTGATGAATGCAATCCGGACTGGGCCCCATCAAAGCATTTAGGCTACGATTCTAAGGACACCAATGAAGATCGTTACAGCCGCCGAAAGGCACGTTCGCGACGTCAGCTTTTCACCGCTGGTAATGGTCGAATCTCTAAACCTTCCACAATTATTTGTATTATTTTACCACGTCCGAAAGTATTCTTATCTGTGCCACGTTTCTTTAAAGCAGTGTCCAGCGCTGCTCCACTTGTTGCAGCAGTGAGCAGCCCTGCTCCCCCCATGGCTGCGAACACTGCTGCTGTCGCTGCAGCGGCTAGTGCGTCACCCTCGGCGGCAGCTAGTCCTCTCTCTACAACAGCCAGCCCTGCACCTCACACTGCAGAATGTGCACCTTGTACACCAGAGAAGGAAGTGAAGGCGACTGTTGGTATGTAAAATTGTTAGGTTCAACTGAGTGTAATTAGTGTAAAAAAATGTGTCCTTCTAGAGATGTGGTTACATTTGCATTTAAGAGGGATTTACTGTTTTATTCCTTTTTACCGGTCAGTGTTTTTACTCACATTATAGAAAACATTTCCCATCGCTTCCCCCCTCTAATTTGCTTTGTTGTTTTCTTGTGTTATTAGATGCTGTCTGCCAGACGGACATGTCCAAAGAGGAGATAAAGGAACTTGAGAATTCCATCGTACGACTCCAGTTGCAGCTTGGCGCATGTCAGCGTGCTGTTAATTCAGCAACGTTCAGGGAAGAAACCCTGCGGGACGACGATGCAAAAGTAGCGTTTTATACTGGCCTGCCAACATATTTAACATTGATTTCTGTGTTTGAACTGCTTAAAGGTCACATTTCGCATTCAGCTAAGCACACGCTCACTCAGTTCCAGGAGATGATTCTCTTTTTGATGAGACTAAGGCTGGGTTGTCAGCTGCAAGATCTTGCGTACCGCTTCTGTGTGTCACAGCCAACAGCATCACGTATTTTCGACAAGTGGCTTATTGTGTTTTTTAACCGCATTGGTCCACTAGTTCGCTGGCCAGAAAAGGAGCAAGTCATGAAAACAATGCCTGTGACTTTTGTAGATAACTTTGGCTTGAAGGTTAGGGTAATTATTGACTGTTTTGAGGTAACCATCGACAGGCCGAGCTCCTTGCTTCCCCGAGCAGAGACGTGGTCTCAGTATAAACACCACAATACCGTGAAATTTTTGTTGGCCATTAGCCCTCAAGGGGCTGTTACTTTTCTGTCGGATGCATATGGAGGCCGTGCCAGTGACAAGGCGATAACAGAACAATGTGGTGTCCTGGACCTTTTAGAGTTTGGTGATGTCGTGTTGGCTGACAGGGGATTTTTAATAGCAGAAAGTGTAGGCCTGTGCCATGCTACACTTGTTGCCCCTGCTTTCACGAAAGGGAGAAGGCAGCTGTGCAGTGGTGAGGTCGAGCGGACAAGGGAGATAGCCAATGTGAGAATACATGTTGAACGAGTCATAGGCATGGTCAGGGGCAAGTACAACATCCTCAAGGGCAGCTTGCCTGTTGAAGTCCTGAAGTCTGACGAGCATGGCAAGTCTCAGATTGACAAGATCGCACGTGTTTGTTGTGCACTAACAAACCTCAGCCATTCTGTCGTGCCATTTGATTGAGGGAATGCTAATGTGTTGAGCAAACCAAGGGGCAGCTGAGATATCATCATTAATGCCCTCAGAAAAGAAAACGTAACCGAATTCTTAACAAATCTGCAATAATCATGGCAGCATATGCTTCTGCTAACAAAACATGTGCAAATTTTATAGCGAAAAAGAAATTCTTAAATGGTTTAGTTCAAGAAAAAAATATTTCAGCACATAAAATAATTTTCCTTCAGCCCGTAAAATTCCCGCAAACAATTGAGTGTTTACATGAGTGTTTAAGGTCAGCCTAGCTTGCTCAGGAACTCAATAACTGCAAAAGTATCCCCACATTTGCCACTTTAGCACATCTCAAAGATGCTGTGTGCGTTCCTTCTAGACCTGCTGAGAGTGTTGTGCAATTAGCACTAAAGATGTTTCAGCAACAGTATTGTTTATTCTCAAACACACCTCATATGTTAAAGGGGCCCTGAAACACTTTTCCAAACAGCCATGGAACGGTTTCACTAAGGAAGCTGATTGCCTCACAAATCAACCGCCGCAAAAATTAAAATTTGCCGCACACTCTATTTGCTTTCTCTTTCCTCCACGCGACGAAAGCGATGGAAGCTAAGCAGGGAGGGATGGCACGGGGGAAGGAAGTACGTCACGCACGCCTTGAGCACTTTTCTTTTTTTTTTTTTTTTTTTTCGAACGCGTGGCTCTCCATTGCGTTCAAGCACGCACGCGCTCAGACAAGTCGCGGCTGCAGTAAATAAAAAGGGCGCCATGCTCAAATGAGCCAATGATGGAACTGTGAATAACCACGCAATAACTTGCGTACTACATCAGTTGGCGAGAGAAGAGTGAGCGATTTTCAGCTGGCTTTGAGAATTTATTGTAAATTCCAGGCCACGTGCTTCGCTATATTTGGCACGCGTGTTCTCAGAAGCCTCGACTACCGATCGAAAGCGCTTTTTGACCATGCTGAAAAAGTGTTGCAGGGCCCCTTTAAAGCCTAGCTTTCTCCCGAGTCCATTTGTGGAAAAAATTTGCACCCAGTCACAATATGAAATGTTTCCAAACAAACTGTTTTATTGAAAAGTTCTGGCACGCTTGTAAATATGAATAAATGTTTGTGATCACAGCATGGCATAGCTTGTTTTTTTTTTTAATTTTTGGCACAACATTGCAAATGTGTCCGAGACTAGCATAAACAATTGAATGTGCTACATGCATGAAGCAGAGGTAGTCCAGCCAGTTTCAGATTTCAAGCAAAAGGGCTAAATTTTGCAGCAGACAAAAGAGGGTTTGGTTTTCCTTGCAGCGATAAAATAGTGCCTCCAACATTTCATTGCATATTCCAACTAATGTGTGAACAAGACGTGCTGCTGTAACGTAAACAGGTGACAAGACCAACAATTAAAAGAGCAGCCATCAATCGCAAGGCACTACACGCGAAAGAATGTCATATGCTGGCTTCACAGAAACATGTGCACTGACGTGAAGCACTGATAACACAGCAAGCTTTGCTAAATGGTTCTTAAATGTGAAACATTTTTTTGCTAACTGTAGGTACGTATCTATCAAGCAACCTACGTCTGGGTGCTCTCGTGATCGCCTCTTTTAGCTTAGTGTAGACCACAACTGGTAGGAGAGGGTTTGAGGAATATGACTGTCTGGTCACGACATGAATAACGTGAATATCCTGTCGCATACATCGTCAAACCCTTTCCACCAGACACGTGTGGCACATACCCTGGGCCGTGGTATGCTCCACACGTGTTTTACACCTTATATCAACCCAGGAACGGCGAGGACAGACATTAGCAACTAAATGTGACAGCATTAACAGAAAGTGACATCAGCAGCATTTACCCGACTAATGCAAATAAAAAAAAACAGGATCTCAGCAGGAATCGAACCCAAGCGTTCTGCGTGGTAAGGACAAGCACTGTCAACACAGAGGGATGGAGAGATACTCATGGAAAGAAGCCCGCTTGACTAGAAATATAACTTAACAAAGTAGCTGCCTTAACAAAGTCGTTGGTTATGCATACTTAAGATAAACAGCTAAAAAACGGACGGCCACGGAAAGGAAACACAGGACAAAGGAAACACAAAGGACCAGCGCTTGTCCTGTGTTTCCTTTCCATGGCCGTCCGTTTTTTACGCTGTTAATCTTAAGTATGCTTAACGAACTAGCCCAGTCAGCTACTTTGAGAGAGCTGTTGAAACATCATTCAAAGCAGAAAAATTCACCTAACAAAGAAATCTGCAACTAACTCACTTTGGCAAAGAAAAAAAAAACACAGCCATGAATGAAAACGCAGCCTAACTGTTCGAACAGACAAGACAATTTACAGAAAGTATGACAATTATAGTCACAATTGCCACAGGAAAGTATTATCACACATTGTAGATCGATGTTATCGGTGTTCTTGCCTTATGAGTGCACCGATGACTTCTTGCAGAATTGACAAAACCACTTTACACTTTTTGGCGCTTTCTTTAGACCAACACATTTGAAGTGAAACCACATTATGGCACAATTGGGAGCATCACAGGCAATCATGTTACCTTCTTCTGGACCTTTGCAGATACAGTACTTGATATCAGTGTTGTCTGCAGAGCTTGTGATCTTTTTGGTACACTGGCCTGCTAGTTGAGACATGTTCAATGCAACACCTTGGCCACCAACTGGAGGCTGGTTGCTACTTGGATGGCTTGTGGCATTTGATGACGAACATTGGCCAGCTTGAGGAAGTGTTGACGCAGCAGCATTTGAAGTCTGGGGTTGATTTTCCTTGTTCATGCTGAACCAGTGGCCGACAAGTTCAGGCATCAAAACTCTACAGAAAAAAGTCTTGGCAACTTGTACTAGAGGATAAATGAACTTCTCATCTGCTCTTATTCTCTCTACATTAATTTCGTTGTAGTTCCACAACACAAAGTCGCAGTATTCTCGCTGCCAGACGAACAGCTGCAGCTGTACTTGGTAATAGTAGCGGTGAGTAGTTTTCAGTTGAAGGTCACCGTTGTGCTCGACTACGTAACTATCAGATCTGCTCAGGAGGTCGGCCAGGCTTCCATCTTTTACTGTCCATGGACATTTAACCTCCACAAGTCCTTTGCCACAGCAGTCGCATTCCACAAGCATGTCAGGTGTCGCACCCAAAAAGATGTGCTGCTGCGAAATCAATAACCCAGCTTCATGGAACTGTGCACCACGGTGAAACTCGGCTGCTAACTGTCGTGTACGCGCACATCAACCGACGCACGGCCACTCCAGAGGTTGTGCCTCGCTTGCCGGTGCTGCCCGACGCGCTCACGCGCATGGCGCCTTCCTCAGACTCTCGTCCCCAGCTCCTGCATATCGTGTTACTCTTCTGCCCTCGCTGTAACTTCCTCTGCCTCCTCTCGTCCGCTTCTAAAAGAAAGCAATAAAACAGTCTCCTGCTAGCCGCTGTCTCGTGTGGTTCCTGTGCTGCGGGGCTCCGAACCCCCAACATAACACTGGCGACGAGAAGTGGAATTTTATAAGTGCGCAGCTCTCTAGGTTACGCCCATGGCTACTGGAGGAATGCAGGCCGCCATCGAGCCATTTAGCGGCAAGAACTGGTCATCCTGGATCCAGCGCCTGAACTTCTACTTCGTGGCGAACGACGTCTGCGACGAAGAAAAGAAGCGCGCGCTCCTCCTGACGCTATGCGGAGCCGACACCTTTGAAACTGCCTGCGCTCTGGTCGCGCCGAAGACTCCTGGAGAGGTGGGCTATGCCGACATAGTTGCCCTTCTGCAGAAACACTTCGATCCACGACCGTCTGAGTTGTACAGCCGGTACGTGTTCCAGCGACGCGATCAGCGGCCGGAAGAGTCGATCAGCAACTACGTTGCAGCCCTCAGAAGCTTGTCAGCTGACTGTAACTTCGGAGTGCCAGTGACAACGTCTGTTACATCGACGCCACCGGCAGAAGGCCACGCAGCCGTTCTGGCGAACCCCACCATGCTGCCCCAAGATGTGATGCTTCGCGACAGGTTCGTGTGCGGCATCCGCGACGAGCATCTGCAGCAGCGACTGTTCGCGGAGAAAGACTTGACTTTTCAACGCGCGTTGGACTTGGCACTGTCGTCCGAAAGTGCGTCGAAGCAGCAACGAGCGCTTAAGGGAGCGACGAGCTCCGCGGAGGTGCACAAGACTTCGCAGCCTAAAAAGGAAAGCAAACATTCGGCTCAGCAACGGCGCTGCTACCGATGCGACGGCTGGCACGAGGCTGACACCTGCAAGTTCAGGACAGCGCAATGCCGTTTTTGTTCCAAAAAAGGTCACATCGAGAACGCCTGCATCTCCAAAAAGAAGAAAAACAAAGAAGGCAACCTCAACGCCCGGCAAGGAACTCACATGGTTAACGCCCAACCTGTGTGCTACGACCTCGAAGACACCGATAGGTGCTACGACCTACATGCTGTGAGTGGGCGACAACCCTGTCCTAAATTCCTCGTTGACGTGAAAGTCGAGGGAAGGCCCCTGAAATTCGAAGTGGACACGGGCGCCGCATGTTCTCTCATCAGTGAGGCTACCTACCACCAAACGTGGACATCGAACGCCCCAAAGCTTTCGAGAGAACCCCTAGACTTACGCACCTGGTCAGGGGAAGAACTTGACACCGTCGGTTCGGCACAGGTTCGTGTGCGTTTCAAATCAAAGGACTACGTGCTGCCTCTGCTGATAATGAAAGGGACTGGGTGCAACCTGCTCGGACGTGACTGGTTCTCAGCACTGAACATCCGTGTGCACGGAATAAACCAGGTCGCCGAACCAGGTCAAGAGATCCAGGAGGTTCTTGCGCGCCATCCTGATGTATTTGAGGAAGGTATCGACGGCTACGTGGGTCCATTGGTTCACTTGGACTTGGAAGAAGGTGCCACTCCCAAGTTTTGCAAAGCACGCCCAGTGCCCCTAGCTTACCAAGAGCCTATGGAGGAAGAGCTCGACCGCCTGCAAAAACAAGGCATCCTGGAGCCGACGCAACATGCCGAAATGGCCACACCTTTGGTGTGGGTGCGCAAAAAGGATGGAACATTTCGCGTTTGTGGAGATTACAGGAGCACAGTTAACGCGGTGGTCAAGAAGACGGCGTACCCACTGCCGACAACTGCGGAGGTGTTCGCAAAGTTGCGTGGTGGGACGACATTTTCGACGCTAGACCTTTACCAAGCCTATCAGCAGCTAAGAGTGGACGACGAGACAGCCGCATTGCTCACCGTCAACACCACCAAAGGACTGTTCAAGGTGAATCACCTCCCTTTTGGAGTATCCGCTGCACCAGCCATCTTCCAGCGGATGATGGAGACGACACTGGCCGGAATTCAGGGGGTGAGTGTCTACCTTGACGACATTATTGTCAGCGGGAAGGACGTTAAAGAGCATGAGCAACGTTTAGAGGAAGTCCTGTCGAGGCTAAGCGACAAAGGCCTGCGACTCAAGCGAGAGAAATGCAGCTTCGGCATCAGCTCAGTCCAGTTTCTCGGTCATAAAATCGATGCTCAGGGTGTCCATACGACCGAAGAAAAGGTAAAGGCAATCCTCGAGGCGCCAAAACCGACTGACAAGACCTCTCTGCAGGCTTTCTTAGGGCTTCTCGCCTTTTACGATCGTTTTTTGGAGAACAGAGCGACAGTAGCTGCAGAGTTGTATGGGCTTCTCGAGAAGAACACGCCCTGGAAGTGGGAGAAAAAACATCAGGATGCGTTCGAGATGCTTAAGAAGATGATTCGGTCTTCGACAGTCCTTGCGTATTATGATGAAAAAAGGCCTCTCATTCTGTCGGTGGATGCGTCGCCATACGGCATCGGCGCAATTCTCGCTCAAAAGGATGCGTTCGGCCGAGAGGCTCCCATTGCATTCGCGTCACGAACTTTGGGAACCGCTGAGAAAAACTACTCGCAGCTCGATAAAGAGGGTCTTGCGGTAGTTTATGGCGTCAGCCACTTTCACCAGTATGTCGCTGGCCGGCACGTGACCGTATTAACGGATCACCAACCGCTCCTAGGCATCATGGGGGAAAAGAAGCAAATCCCCCAGATATTGTCACCGAGGATGACTCGATGGTGTCTGAAATTGGCCACATACGACTACGACTTGGTGTACAGGCCTGGACGCCTGCACCAAAATGCTGACGCACTCAGCTGGCTGCCACTGCCCGCGCAGGTAGATGAGCCATGCTCCCCTGGAGATGTGCTTATGCTGGCGTCCGCGCCACGTTTCGAGCTGTCACCGTGTCAACTGGCTGAACTGACACGGAGTGACCCACTGTTATCCCGCGTGATGACAGCCATCTCAAAAGGAGAGCTACGCCGGTTGCCCAAGCAGGAATTTTCGGCGTTCACAAAGCTTCGACACGAGCTTTCGCTACAGGAAGGCTGCGTTATCCGTGGTGCCAGACTGGTCGTTCCAGAGAAAGCAAGGAAAGACGTGCTCGACTTAGCACATGCAGGTCACAGGGGCGTGGTAGCTATGAAGGCGTGCGCTCGAGGCTATTTTTGGTGGCCCGGTGTCGACAACGACATAGAGCGGGTGGTCAAAAGTTGTGCAACTTGCTGCCAGTACCAGAAAACGCCAACTAAAGCACCAGCTCCCGAGTGGAAACGTGCGACAACACCATGGCACACAATCCACGCTGACTTCGCTGGGCCTGTGGAGGGAAGGATGCTCCTAATTGTAGTCGACGCATACAGCAAGTGGCTCGAAGTGCGCACCATGCGGAACATACAGTCGCCGACACTGATCGAGGAACTGCGAAACCTGTTCGCAACTTTCGGCATTCCCGAAAGGGTGGTAACGGATAACGGCCCGTCCTTTGTTTCTGCGGAAATGGAAGAATTTCTGAAGAAGAATCGGGTGACGCACATCACAAGTGCACCCTATCATCCGGCCACGAATGGGCAAGCCGAAAGAATGGTGTATGAAACGAAACAGGCACTTGCAAAGGATCAGTCAGGTACATTTGCGTGCAGGCTGGCTCGTTTTCAGCTGAAACAGCACACCACCGTTTCAGTAACGACGGGCAAAACGCCAGCTGCACTCATGTTCGGCCGCGAGCTCTCAACGGCACTGACACGCATTCAGCCGCGACCAGCTGAGAGGGTGACCACTGACCACAGCGTTACTAAATCGCCAAGAAAGGTAGCCATCGGGCAACCAGTCTTTTTCCGCAACTTTGCAGGAAGTCCTGCTTGGGTTGGCGGAACCGTGTTAAAGAGACTCGGACATCGATCTTGGCTAATCAAGTCAAGAAGCGGAACGGTTCGTCGGCACCTTGATCACATAAAGCCAGGTGCAGAGGCCTACCCGACAGAAGATTCGCCGCGGAACGATCAAACGAACGGACCAGTAACAAGTGATCAACAAGACACAGTGCCGGCTCCGTACGTGATCTCGCTCCCAGCGGAAGCGCCGCCGCCGCATGATCTGCCCGCAACGCCCGACTCCGAACATAGGGAAGCTGAGGCCAGGCTGGACACTTGTGCGACGCAAGCTTGCGATGACCAACCCAGCGGGTCCGCGCAGCACCAAACTGCACCGAGGCCCCAACGTGATCGGCGTCCACCTGACCGATACGGTGACCCCGTCTAAGGGGTAAGGGATGTCGTGTACGCGCACATCAACCGACGCACGGCCACTCCAGAGGTTGTGCCTCGCTTGCCGGTGCTGCCCGACGCGCTCACGCGCATGGCGCCTTCCTCAGACTCTCGTCCCCAGCTCCTGCATATCGTGTTACTCTTCTGCCCTCGCTGTAACTTCCTCTGCCTCCTCTCGTCCGCTTCTAAAAGAAAGCAATAAAACAGTCTCCTGCTAGCCGCTGTCTCGTGTGGTTCCTGTGCTGCGGGGCTCCGAACCCCCAACATAACACTAACAGCTTATATTTGTTCAGTGCATTAGGCTCATTCTGCCTTCCATGCTTTATGGCAGGTGAAGTGACTTTGTTTTCATGCGGACAACAGATACGCTTCACTAGGCTGCATCAATTCTCGTATGACAGACGTCGTACAGAGTTGAGGCTGTCACTCTTCCAGCTCGATATGCAAACCACTGAGTGGTCATGTGCTGGCTCCTTGTCCTCGATTCAATGCTGCGAACTGCTTCCTCATTAATGTCAAGCGTGTCATAGGTCTTCTGGCACTCCTCCAAAAGCTCACGATGGCTCAACCTCTGAGCTGAATGTCTGTACAAGCGCCTCAGGTCAGCTCCTTTGCAGCGTCTCACTGCTGGCACATACAAGTCGCTGAAAGCAGGCTCAGTGCTCACGACAGCTGGCCGATGACCTGAATCAACTAAAGTTGTGAAAAAGCGCATCCACTCGTCTTGAGTGGGCGCTGGTGGCTGTGCAAGAGCTTTCAGCTCACGACTTGCGCTGACACCGGCACCTAAACGTCGTTTTTTCATTGTCGATGACGCGAAATCCATTTCAGCGATGGGCCTCACATCCATTTTCCTGATATGAGTCGGCAGCCACGAGTTATCGCCGTCCGTGCACGAACGCTCCTGCCGCACGCGAACGCCGTACTCGATGAAAAAAAGCAGTGCCGCGACATGGGAGCACGCCTCGCCGTTCCCGGCCATGCACGTACAGTGCGCGGCAGTGACTTCACCGTCGCTCTTGCACAGGACCCATGAGTCAACAGGTGGCTTGTTCAAGCTCTGCGAGTGGTTGACCTGGGCAAAAAGATAACATTACATTCTGCAAAAAAAAAACAAAAAACTTCAACGTACCTTTGTCTTGAGAACCACGGAGTCTGACGAAACTTCCTTAACCCATGGCTCGCGCACCCAACCGCTGGTCACGAAATTGTGCCCTTCTAGTGCTTTTCGAGCCTTCAGTTGCTGGCGAGTAATAAAGCTGGTCCTCAAGACAAGGAAGTCGCTGATGTCTGCGGCGTCAACTCGCGGCCACAGATTGACGTCTTTTACGCAGTCGCTTTCGTGAAGCTCGAACGGGTCCACACCACACAGGGAAACTTTTTCGCTGTAGCGCGCCTGGTCTTTCACGCACAACGTGGCTGCATAATTTGCTTCATCGTGTGCCATTTTGAAGCAAAACAACGTTGCAGACGTCAAAATACATACACGTGGATCAACCGCGACCACACATCGGTGAGCTTTCCTCGCGAACGTTGTCTGCTTGTTATTGCTTCAAAATGGCGGCTTACCCAGAGTGCACAGCGAGGCTTGCCTGCATGTCGCTGTCGATGCCGGTCGTGCATACACCCTATAGCGGGCACCATGATGCATAGTTTTCTGTGCGCCGCCATATTGGGGCCAGCCGCCGCTCCCAGCGCGGCGTTGCTGTCTGGCAACGCACCGCCGCCGGCGGTGCGTTGGCGGCATGTAGTGGGTCAAAGGCTGACATCACCCTAAAACGGCCGGTCATGTAGGCTCCCTAACGCTCAAGTTTGCGCAGCGCCGTCCGCCGCCCCAGCGGAAAGAGGGGAAAGCTCCGGTAGCTCGGACGGGTCGCTCTTGCTTGGTTTTCCCACTGTGCGCGCGGAGAACGTGCTCCCCGGGGCTTTTATCTCGCATTTTTCACGCTATGGGTGCCGTTCCTTCGTCGTACTCGAGAGCAGGCGCGCAGTCCTGCTGCACTGTGAACTGTCACAAAGGTTTAAAAATGACGAAGAGCCGAGAACTTCCCGTCATGTTCTACCGTTTCCAATGCAAGCAGTGCGAGGAGCAGAGGCGTTAAAGGGACACTAAAGGCAAATATTAAGTCGACGTTGATTGTTGAAATAGCGGTCCAGAAACCTCGTAGTGCTGCTTTTGTGCCGAGGAAGTGCTTATTTTGAAATAAAATCACGTTTTTAGTGGTCCGCATCGCGTTAGCGCGCTTCAAATCTCCCGCCTGAAAATACGACTTTCATACGTCACTGCTGCCGTGCCCAACGTTGCCCGCTTTTACTGCGCGGCCGCCGACACTAGTAGCAGCCGAGCGGAAGTAGCGGGACCACAGTAGCAACAACGGCGCTGCGGCAAAGACTTGCTCGGATGGGCACATTCAAAGCCTTCACCAAGTTGCGGTTGGTCTCGTAATCCTCAGTACGAAAGTGCAGCGAGCACACACGCAGAGGTTTTGACTGTTTAGCACACTGGCGCAATGGCATGATACTAAGCCACTTCGAGCGTAAGGGTTCCTTCCGCGGCACCCAGTGAAAAGACACACCGGTTTCCTTGCTGCAGCACTGGCGTTGTGCACCATTCGGGCATCCGGCAATAGCACACGCATGCGGCATTTTGTCGAACTTTCTGTCAGAGCGACTTTCACGAGCGCGCAAAACACGCACGGCAGTACGCGATCCCGAAACTACCACTGAGACGGGCGAGGCGCAGTTCGGCGAAAACGGAACCTTTCAACCACGCGCGCCGTTCCCCATGGCAACGCCACGGAGGTTTTGTTTTCCATGAATCAAGCGGAAACGAACAAACAGCATTTTATTACGTCTTTTGATGCTCGGAATGTTCTTTTTTTACTGCTGCTAGTTTGATTACTAGTGGTTTATTGTAGGCCGACTTCCATACGTCATCGGGATCACTTCGAAAATGTCCCACTCGTGGCACTCATCATGTGATACATTTAGCTTAATTTCTCGGTAAGTAGGGCACTGCTGTTGATAATATTGCTGTTTTAGAAGGTGTCATACATTGAGCTTTCACTCTGACATAAATTGTTATTTGCCTTTAGTGTCCCTTTAAGAGCGGATTATGGCAGTTCGCCGCGATGCTTTCGCGGTCTTGTCACCTTGAAGCAATTTATGTCGTACACAGTATTACGAGCTATTAACGGGGAGAAACGCGATGATGGTGCTCATTTGTAAAAGAAGCGCGTTTGTGAACCGAAGCTACAACAAATAGACAGCCGCTGTACGTTTCGAGATTGCGCGCTGGCTTTCCGAGTCAACCATTTGTAATGTTACTGCAGCGGAGCATGTGGGCTTATTACACCACAGTTTAGATAACGTACCGTGAGTACTAAGTGTTTAATTCAGCTGATTGCGGTACATTTCCCGTCGCGGCTCCCTGTATAAACAGAATTAAGCTGCATGCTTGCACTGAGCGTTTATATTGGCCTTGCATGCGACACGCCGTGATTTATTAGTAGACTGAGGTGTTGCGCTGCTAAGATCGTGGTCGTGGGTTCGATTCACGCATACGGCAGCTGCATTTCGATGGGAGCGAAATGCAGTAACAACGGCGTACTTAGATTTAGGTGCACGTTAAAGAACCCCAGGTGTCCGAAATTAATCCGATGTCCCCCAACACGGCGTGCCTCGTAATAATGACGTGGTTTCGGCACGTAATATAAAGCCTTGCATGCGCGTGAACCGCGGGCAATATACAGTTGCCGCTTTGGAAACGAGCTGAAAAAAGAACCAAGGCGGCAATTAAACTTTCGATGGCTTCGCGAAATCAGACGCGCTTATCATCGGGCACAAATCTCGGCATGATCATAAACATGCGCGATCGCAGTGGGTATTGTATAGTATCAAGGGCGTAGCCAGAAATTTTTTTCGGGGGGGGGGGGGGGGGGGGTCCAACCATAATTTATAATATGTATTATAGGGGTTACTTGGTAACGAACAGATCCGCGCGTGCGAAACTGTCCCGTCTTTGGATCACACCGCGCACTAGAGGAGTGTAGTTACTCGCTACTAGTGCTACGCAGCAGCCCTAACAGTCAGAGCTGTGACCCCCCTATCCCGCGGTTCGCGTAAGTTGCGACCGCGGCGGGTTTCAGGCCAGTGGTAACAGAGACAAGTTCTTTGCCTGACACAGTTTATTGTGCCAAAAGCGCCACCAACGCAACAAAAATACAGATAAAACGAAGCGGCGGAGAAGTTCCGCACGACAACGTGAAAACAACAACAAAATGGGAAGCACACGAGATTTAGAGCGATAAGGTTCGACTCACCTCTCGTGGCTTCGCAGTACGGCCCTGAGGCAGTAAGTTACCTCACAATAGACCGGGCGTTGCGCAGGGGGTGATGGCGTCTGGGTGGCTCCCGACTCGATCCAGCTGTGGTCGTCACCGCTGCTCGAGACGAAAGACAAGGCGGTCCCCAAGGAAGCGGCGTGCGTCCCTTGGGGTCTGGAGAGGAGTCTCTCCAGAAAAGGGCAAGGAGGGAAAACGGGGCATCTCGACTTCGGCCAGGTAGCAGGGCGCGGAGGGCTGCGGGAGCGGCACGTGCCCTCTCCCATGCAACCCCCCTCGCCACTGCGCGTACAAACGTAGCGCGAAGCCGAGGTGCCGCCGCGTTGAAGACAATGGGTTGCGTGTGCAACCCCACAGTATGTTCGCGCGTGCGTTTGTATGTGTGCGTGTGCATACACGCAAGCAAAATTGAAAATTTTCGGGGAGGGTTTGAGACCCCAACCACCACCACCCCTCCTTGGCTGCGCCCCTGTATAGTATGATGCTGACCAAGCGATCTGTCGAAACAACCAGTGACATTCGAATCAGCTGCAGTGAACACGGTGCGTGATCAGGCGTCGATATTATTCGAAATGAAACACGCCTCTGCAAGAAACATGCATGGTCGAAGTGGGCATAAATTATTTTTTTTTGCGCGTATCATTATGCTGTCAAAGGGAGCTCTAAAAAAATCCAAGGGGACAATGAACTTGCGATCCGACGTTGTTATCATTCGATGCAAACCTCGGCAAAAGTGAAACTCCCACGAAACTGAACACTGCGCATTGCGATGCAGCCAGTGACTCAACAGGGCAGATGTAAATTTATGCTCTTCACACTGAGCTCATAATAAAGTTAAAGCCTCACGACAAACTTGGCATCCAAGCAATCGAAAAGTTGTCAATATAGAAAACGCACGCGAAAGCGTGCTGGGTGTTTGCTGACAGTTCCGAGTAGACACGACTGCCGCAACGAAGGTGCGTTTTAGTGGTAACATAATTACAGAACTCGTGCAGTCACCTCCCTATTCATGTCAAAGAAATGTGCCCGTTCAGCATCGGCACGCACGTAGCGCTCGCACAAACAGCATCGTCCTTGACGACTTGCTCGATCCCGAAGAGATGGTCCATCAACCGTCCTCCTCTGGTGAGATTCCCACACCGAAAACGTTTATTCCATCCCTGAGATCTTTCTAAACCTTCAGAGCAAGCGACACGTGAAGCTGCACGTGCAAGGCGAGCAGAGAACAGCGCGTGCAGAACCGGTCAAGTTTGCCCGCCGACGCCAGCGCTTGCCATTCCCCTGACGGCAAAAGCGTACAACTGCAGAGTGGCACGACCCCTCCGCTCCCTTTCGTTCCTATGCATTTGCGGAGCGCGCGCTGTACGTGAAACTCCCCTCGTTCGTCGATGTCACCCCGACAGAAAGGGGGAAGCTATTGCTGCGTCTTAAGCTGTCACAATGGCCATGCAAACACGACGGGGTCGGCTCCACCAGTGCAATTATACCGATTCCCAAACAGATGGCACAAAAAAAGCAGACGACAGGCATGGATGCGAAGCTCACGCTTGAGTAGGCACGACCACGACAACTACGAAAAAAGAAAAAAAAAAAGCATTAGCCGTTGTTGCACGTCCGTTGCTTTTTTTTTTTTTTTTGGCAGATACAGTCAACTAGTTGTTACTGAGTGTGCAGGTACAGCCCGTACAACACGGTGCAGTTTCGATAGTGGCCAAATGCAGCAACTGGCTCTTCCCCCCCCCGGAGATTGCACACAAAAAAAGTTTTTCTGAAAGCTGGGCGCTCGTCATTTCCCTATTAATAATGCTATGTCACGTTGATAGTACGCACGCTGTTCGTGAACTCGGAGTACCGGCTATGAGAACGGCGATAATGCAAGGAAGGACACGCGAGATAGATGTCAATTTTCGTTGCGGGAAAGAAAGAAGTCCAAAAATAGACCATTTATTTTTAGAGTGTTGCGTACCGCACGACAAATCGAATGGTTGCTAGTAAATTAAGGTATCCCAATTGTAATAGTAGTCACAGCGCCAGGGCCGCTTAACCTAAAGCACAAGAAGCGGCCTTACCCATGCATCCAGTAACAAACATAGAGAGTACGTAGTACACACAGCAAGCCAAATGAAACAGGTATATAATTATGAACGAACAGAACATTGTGCTAACTCCACGTCGTAAACAGCGTCGTCCTTCACTTGCGAAATGCACTTCGCGCTAACGAGGACGGCGTCGTCTGCTATCACTTGCTCCGCATTTGCTACATGACTGAGCAGACGCTGATCTCTCACCAAATTGCTGCCACGCGGACAGAAGCGTGTACATCCTAACCGCGCGCGACGCGAAATTCTCGAAAACACGTGCAGAACGCGTGCAGCGTGCGAGCAAAGCAACGCGTTTCCAAGGCAGGTTGAAGGGGACAGCGGCGGGGTCAACACTCGAGTAACGAGTTTTTCTCCCCACATTGACTGACAGAGCCCTAGAGCGCCTCTCACGGCGCGAGTTCTGTAATTATGTTACCGGCAAAACGCACATTCGTTGTGGCAGTCGTGTCTACTCGGAGTTGTCAGCAAACATCCACCACGCTTTCGCGTGCGTTTTCTATTGATAACTTTTCGATTGCTTGGATGCCAAGTTTGTCGTGCGGCTTTAAATTTATTATGAGCTCAGTGTGAAGAGCATAAATTCACATCTGCCCTGTTGAGTTACTGGCTGCATGCAATGCGAAGTGTTCAGTTTCGTGGGAGTTCCACTTTTGCCGAGGTTTGCATCGAATGATAACAACGAGGGACCGCAAGTTTCATGTCACCTTGGATTTTTTTAGAGCTCCCTTTGACAGCATAATGATACGCGCAAAAAAATAAATATTTCATGCCCACTTCGACCATGCATGTTTCTTGCAGAGGCGTGTTTCATTTCGAATAATATCGACGCCTGATCACGCACCGTGTTCACTGCAGCTGATTCGAATGTCACTTTGGTTGTTTCGACAGATCGCTTGGTCAGCATCATACTATACAATACCCACTGGGATCGCGCAAGTTTATGATTATGCCGAGATTTGTGCCCGAAGATAAGCGCTTCTGATTTCGCCAAGCCATATCGAAAGTTTGAATGCCGCCTTGGTTCTTTCTTCAGCTCGTTTCCAAAGCGGCAGCTGTATGGCACCCGCGGCTCACGCGCATTCAAGGCTAGATATTACGTGCCGAAAGCACGACATTAGACAGATTTAGTTGGGCGTCCGCAACAACGTGCGGACGCAGCCTGCCAGCCATTTCCTATGGCAGGCTGCGTCCGTACGTTGTAGCGGACGCTCAACTAAATCTGTCCATTATTACGAGGCACGCCGTGTTGGGGGACTTCGGATTAATTTCGGCCACCTGGGGTTCTTTAAAGTGTACGTAAATCTAAGTACGCCGGTGTTACTGCATTTCGCTCCCATCGAAATGCAGCTGCCGTATGCGTGAATCGAACCCATGACCTCGACCTCAGCAGCGCAACACTTCAGCCTGCTAAGGAATCACGGCGTGTCGCATGCAAGGCCAATATAAACGCTCAGTGCAAACATGCAGCTTAATTCTGTTTACAGTGAGCCGCGACGGGAAATGTACCGCAATCAGGTGAATTAAACACTTAGTACTCACGGTACGTTATCTAAACTGTGGTGTAATAAGCCCTCATGCTCCGCTGCTGTCACATTACAAATGGTTGACTCGGAAAGCCAGCGCGCGATCTCGAAACGTACAGCGGCTGTCTATTTGTTGTAGCTTCGGTTCACAAACCCACTTCCCTTTCAAATGAGCACGATCATCGCGTTTCTCGCCGTTAATAGCTCGTAATACTGTGTACGACAGAAATTGCTTCAAGGGGACAAGACCGCGAAAGCATCGCGGCGAACTGCCGCAATCTACTCTTGACGCCTCTGCTCCTCGCACTGCTTGCATTGGAGACCGTAGAACTTGACGGGCAGTTTTCGCCTGTTCGTCATTTTTAAACTTTTGTGACACTTCACAATGCAGCAGGACTGCATGCCTTCTTTCGAGTAAGACGAAGGATGTCAAAGAAATGTCCCCGTTCAGCATCGTCACGCACGTAGCGCTCGCACAAACAGCATCGTCCTTGACGACCTGCTCGGTCCCGCAAAGGTGGTCGAATCAACCGCCCTCCTCTGGTGAGATTCCCACCGTGAAAACGGTTTTTTCCATCTCTGCGGAAAACGCCGGTTGAGCTCTCGACGGGTGCGGACGCACATCGCATGCGCTCCGCACTTTTTCGAATTTTCCACCGTAAGCCGGATCAGAGACGACTTTTTCTGTGCCGTGACCTTTCTGTCTACCCACCCGGTAGCCTTTCCAGAAAAAGACGGACCTTGGCAGGTGATATTTTCATGGCAATCAGCCCTTTTCACCCGGACGACGCTGTGTCGACGAGTCAAGCGTACCCCTAGGCCTACCGGGCGGCCGAACTCGACGCGGCGGCGCGAGACGCAGACTCGCGTCGCTCTGCCTCACCATGGCCTATGCCGTGGAAGGAAACGACCTTGATCCATCGGAGCTCAACGACGGGTCATGGACACTGGCCCTTGATATGCAGAAAAAAGAGAGACGCCGGACCGGGACTGTATCAAGCCCGATCAACGGAGAGACTACGCTGACAAGTGAGTCGGTGCCAACGCCGAGACGTTAAGCGCGCCCGCCACCGACTGTGCGACGGCAACCCATGCCACCCCTTCCGGAGGACGATTACAAAGTGGTTCTTCGTCCGAATGGAGCCATCAACTTGACTGATGTTGGACCTGCGATAATCGTGGAGGCCATATGTATCGCCGCCAGCATCGACTTTCGGCTGGCACTCAAAGAAGACCAGGTGAGAATTCATCCAATCAAAAATAACATTACAGCAGTCAGCACACCGGACCGCCTACGAGCCGAAGCTTATCGCAAGATCACGCAACTACAGCATGAACGAAACGCCCTCAGCATACCTGTGGCTGCATATGTCCCAGCACCCGACAACTCGGTGAAGGGGGTAATATATAAGGCACACAGCTATGAAGATGACCAGGCCATATATGAGGAAGTTTCGCGCAGGAACCCTGACCTGCCGGTGGTGAGCGCGAGAAGATTAGGTCAAACTAATCATTGCGTGATCACTTTCGCAGGGGAAAAGCTCCCGAAGTATGTCAGATACCTGGCCCTCACCTTCGAAGTTTTTCCTTTCCGAGAGAGACTTGAAGCCTGCTTCAACTGTAGGAAGTTGGGACACCGAACTGACGTTTGTCCCAAACCACGACCACAAGTACCAAGATGCCGGCGATGCGGTGAAGAACACACACCGCCACCCGAGGGAGAAAGACCGACCTGCCCTCCGTCCTGCGTAGTGTGCGGCGGAGGACATCAAACTGGCAGCCGCAATTGCAAATATCGCTTCATAACCAAAAAGTAGCCCGGCAAGCCAGTCGCAGCCGACAATGCAAAGGGGCAGGAAATTGACAAATCAGCTCCAGACAGCATTCCAAGGCAACAAGGTACCACCACCAAGAACAAGACGGCAGCGACCTGGGAATCCAGATCAAAGGAGAACAACGGAGGGGAGTCCCGGAGCCGCTCAGAATCTTTTCCACCCTTGCGAGGTCGGAGCGAGAGCAGAGACCGCTCAGAGTCACGACCACGGAGAGACCACTCGAGCGAGAGCCGAGGGGAGCGATCGACGTCACGACCACGGGGAAACCGCTCGAGTTCATCACACAAGCAAGCGACCTCCAAAGGAAACAAACCTGCACCGCAGCCCCGGCCCAAGTCACCTCAAGACTCGCAGGTGAGAGAGCTGGCGGAGCAGATCAAATTACTTCAGCAACAATTGGCTGCAGCTAATAATGAAATTCGGCAGCTAAAATGTAAACAAAACCTCACTAATATTTCCCAAACTAAAAACGCGAACGAAATCGTGGCCTGCGTTGAACGTAAGGTAACTACTCAAGATGACATGGCCACTGACAGTGTGCGTAACGCAAAACGAAAGGCTGTTAGTCCGATAGAGCCCACTACAGCAAATGAAACAACCGAAGTGTTGGACTCACGAATGACAAACCTTGAAACTATGATGGAAAAAATGATGACTAATATGTCCAACCAGGTAATACAGATTAAACAACTGATAGAGAGCATTACAGCCCTTAGCTCAACAGTGACATCGCTCGTAATTCACACTGGGCTTTCAATTGTACAACAACCCCCCTTAACTCAAGCTGAGTCACACAGCCAGGAAGTTGTCGATGCGCCAGATACAATGACAACCACGACGCGCAACCCGGAAGCTCGACGCGCTGCCGGGGGGCGAATAAGATCACACAGCGCGAGCTCAGCGCGCATGGAACCTCATAGGCGATCGTGATGGCCAACGCACCTATAACAATGTGGCATGGAATTGCAGAAGCTTCGGCCGAAAACGCCGAGCTCTGGAATACACGATTCAAAATTATCCCACTAAACCCGATATTCTGGCCCTCCAGGAAACTTTCACGGCGGCGAAACTCTCCGGTTTCTCCCCTTACAATGAAATGCACCCCCGGGTGCTTCTCCCGTCACGGCACTCATGGTCCATAAGAATCTAACTGCCAATCAAATAGACCTAGATTTCAAAGCAATCTCATATACCTTTGTCGAAATTTTACCAAAACAATGATTAGGACAAACATTATATATTCTAAATGTATATAGCTCCCCGAGAGATAAGACCCAAGCTGTATCGAAACTCTTAGATAAAGCCTATAAATGTGCAAACCGAGCACCACTTGTGGTGCTTGGCGACTTTAATGCTCAGCACTCAGCTTGAGGCTATCTTAAATGTGAAAAGAAAGGCACAAAGCTCTGGGAAACCGCCCAAGACCTCGGCTACACCCTCCTTAACGACCCAGAACGTCCCACCCGTATAGGGAACAGCGTCAGTCGTAACACCTCACCCGACCTAACATTTTTGCAGGGGTTATAAACGAAATAGGCCTAAAGTCATGCATACTCGATGGGACATATTTCGTATCGTTCGAGATAAACGCGAGTCTGCACCGATTACAAGCCTTGAAGAATGGGTGTCCACCCTTGTACAAGATGCAGATAATTCAACCTCAAAGGTAGATGTAGAAGAGGACAGTCCGACTCCGGACGCCAAACTAATCCACTTATGATCCGCGCAGCAATGTTTTCAGAAGACATAACAAAATCCTCCGTAAACGCATTGCACAGCTAGAGCGGGACATTGAGCAATACTCACAACAACTAAGCCAGGAACACTGGCATCAACTTTGCGACCGCCTCAACGGGCAGCTGGGGTGTAAAAATACGTGGTTCTTGCTCAAACTAAAACGGCGTCGCAGAAAAACCTTCAGCGGATTATACGCTCCTTTCCGGGAGCCACAGTGGAGGGCTCTGAAAATTTTTACTATCTGGGGGTTCTTTAACGGGCACCTAAATCTAAGTACATAAGCCTCTAAACATTTTGCCTCCATCAAAATGTGGCCAGGATTTGATCCTGCGACCTCTGGGTTTGCAGTCAAGTGCCATAACCACCTACATAGTTTGTGTTTCAGATGCCCATGGCTATCAGTTTTTTTTTCTAATCATAGGGATAAGAGGTAGGCTAGCATTAAACCACTAATTGAAGGGTGAACTTGTCGGCACAGCAAAACACAAAGAAGAAGCTGAAGTGTGTTGTATGTGTGCCTTTTCTATCCTGGTCTTTACGCTGTTTCCCCTACGACACTAACTGAAGATGGTGTTGGTGCTGAACCTGTTGACTTCACTAACACAGATGCTGATTATGAGGTATTGAGAATGCAAAATAGTACAAATGTGTTTTTTGTTGTATACAGACCACCATCACGTGGTGCAACTTGCTTTCCTTGAAAAGCTTCTCAGTCATGCAATGAGTACAAATAAAACTTGTATTAGGAGGCGACCTCTATATAAGTGTGTATTTACTTTTGCATTTACAATGGGATTTCCAGATTTTAATGTTGGCTTGTGGTTTTCCAAAAACATCTGCATTGATACGAGGGTAGCTAAAGGGGCTTGTTAGCAGGGCTTAAAGTCAGCACCCCCTCCCCCCCCCCTGGCAGGTCAACTGTAGCACTGCGGCACCCATTTGACAAGCACTGGAGTTGATTTTTTTATGTAGTAGTGCTTTGTGGAGGGGAATTATAGCTCTGCAATCTTTTGCAATGCTTTAGTCGCAATTATTCGGTTGATGGGGCATCATCAAAAAAAGAAAGAAACAGGTTTCATCGTACTGCTGGATGCAATTGCCCGGGACGCAGCACACAATGGGTCACCAGTGCTCACCACCATGTTCGACCGAGCTTCTTGGCAGAACACACTTTTCAACGAGGCGCCTGTGCGTGAGGCTACCTGTTCGTCGGTCAGTGAAGGTTCACCTTCGTCTCTTTAGGTCAACAGTCAATCTTCATTTGTTTAGTCGTGCATTACGAGTCTGTTGCAGTGCGAAAGACGCATGTATTTTGCTACTTTTTTTAGGCAAGTACGTGTAACAATAAAATATAGCATTGTCGTGCCTGGGGTTCTCAGTGCAGTGAGCGAACTAATGTTCTGCTTTGCAGCTAGACTTATTCGGTTTGAGTTTGCGTATAGTTATCCTTTGACATCCCAAGTTATTCTTGAAAAATTATTTCTAAAATTCCCTTTTTTTAGTGGTTAATTGGATCGGCACATTGAGCAAACACGCCAAATAGACTCTGAATGACGTATTTCTTTGTGTAGCATTCATAAGCATTCGTTCACTTTGAGACCGTTGGCTTCACTACACTGTGATCATACCAAACAACCTAATTTTGTGGCCTGCGAATGTTGTGACAAAAGTGACTTTTACCCAGAATAACACTTCACACACACACACACATATATATATATATATATATATATATATATATATATATATAATAGGTCGCCGCCCTCTGAGGGCCTCCCTCCTCCAACGAAGGGAGACCTTAAGCCCTGCTTGTTGGTGATTCATGACAAAAAGGTATTTCTGATAACGCAGCAAAACAATTTTACATAACATAAAGATTGATTGATTAATCCATCTGCAACAAATTTTGTGAAGTTGCATTTTAATGAACCATAGGTGAACATTGAATATCTTCATGTACTCACTTGCACGCGGTGAAGTATACTGTGCCTGCGTTGCACTGACTGCGTCTGTATTTCTTAAAGCTGCTGTAGTTCCACAGCGCAAGGCATAAGGCCTGACTCTTGTAAGCTTATTCTTAAAAAAAGCATCGCAAATGCATGCAAGGATTGTAAACGTGCTATTTCAGAGCTGCCATCTATGTTCATGCATCCTTTCATTACTTCTGAATTAAATGCCTCGTCTTTCGTCTTCCCAGTTCTTTCATTCACTTAAGTTTACATGTAGTGTTCAAAATAATTTATAGTAATCAAGGCTGTGCACAGCCATGGCAAATTTGGCCACTGGCTGGCACGCGCAATACAGCCCCGTGCATGTGGGAACGATGCCTTGTTTATAGAAATAGAGAAATATTAAAATTATCTGCAAAGTTGGATTGCGTATGACGAAAACCACGCTTTTCATTGAGAAACCCTTACACAAAACGTTTTGCTCCATACAGTCTTAATTAAGCCGTTGACAGGAGCAATACCCCTTTGCACGCCCACGTAAAATAGCAGCACTTCTTAGAAGCACCGAAGCGTTCTGCGACAACGTGCATGTTACCTGCATGCACGCGCACGCAAAGCTACGAGAACGAACCTTTTCGACAGTACGACCATGAAAGGAAAGGCGAGCAGCTTACAGCGAAACACGACCACGTCATGTGCGATCACATAATGCGCATATGTGCGAGAAATCCCCAGTGAAACAGCCGCGAAAGCTTACGGCATTGCACTCACGATGTTGAAAATGCCAACCTTCATGTTTTCGAGAGTGCATTATGTTAGCTCTGCACGCTAACCAAATCCTTCACGGGCATATATCACGGCCGCCGACCCGTAAGGGAGAAACAAAATGGCGGCCCACCAAATTTAGCAGCGACTAAGCATGGCAACTGGGTTGCCTGCCAAATCTGGCGGCTACGAGCGGCCACACTTTTGGAGATGTCACCACCCTAAAACCGGAAGGGAGGCATGTGTGTATGAAGGCTCCCTAAACAGGCGCACTTAAATGTCGTCGGCCAGCTCGCTCGCTTCTTCTACTATTTGCGCAGGAGAACCTTGCCGTTCCGCTGTCTGCTCGCGCGGTATTTGCTGAAGGGGGGTAGATCTTTCTGCAGCGTAGCAGCGCGTTCATCATGGGCCGCTTTTCTTGCTATCGCATTCATTGCTTCGCCTTTGCGGCGAAACTGTGACTTTTTTTCTGCAGTGCCGACAACCGTCGTGAAGAACCATCAAGCATCTACCAGCTTTTGCTAGGGATCGGTCGTGAGGTTCGGGGTCAAAAAGTGGTCATAGAAAGGGCAAGTCGTCGCAACTGCTGCGCCCAGGTCCTACAAAGTTCAAACTGAGGATCGTCGGCTGTTCAGGCGCAACAGCGTCATCTTCTGCAAACCGGTGAGAGGTGTGCGGTAGACATCAGCGACGACAGTTCTTCCGAGTGTGAGCAAGATCTCACCCCGGCTCATCAGCTCCAGAAGTCTCGCCAGCTGCCCCAGCACGGTCACCGGGCCGCTCGCCTCGGCAACAGTCCACCACGGGCAGCGTAGCACCCGCATGTGCTGCGCGCCTCGAGTCGCCAACTTCTCCAGGTTGGACACTGGGCACAAGAAGGTCTGCTCGTACAGTCAAGCCTTCGCAGAGACTCCATTATTATGATGCTGCTTTAAATCAAATGCCCCGAACTGTTGTTACTTTCATTACCCCCCAGGGGATGTATCGGACATGTGCTGACCGCGTTATCGTGACAGCGTGTTGACTGTGTTATCGTGTTGTGGCGGTGGTACCATGATCTGTGCGGTTATCACTGAGACTGCCCCGCCCCCATCACCTACATAAAGACGTGTTAATAAATCCTGCCATTCTTCCTGTTCCCGTCAACATGTAGTTGCCTCTGTCCTTTGTCAGACATGCGACGCGTTACAGGATGCTCCACGGGCGTACCGATCACAATAAGCATCACCCGATACAATTTCTTGTTTTGCACCCCCCCCCCCCCGGAGCACATAGGAGCAGCTGCTTGCACACTGCTAAAGACTTCTACGAGATTTCGAACACTTAGACTGACCAGTCCAAATAGTGCTGGAATGCTCTAAACTAAATACAAAAAGCAATAACTAAATTTGTATCTTCTCAGTTGAAATGAGAACGACCAACCTATTCGCAGAGCTTTCATTTGAAATTGAGGAAGCTGCCTAGACCTTGGCCATATTTTCGGAAAGCCCAGTTTTTCTTCACAATACAGAAGAGCTATCCCAAGTTTACAACATGCGAGTTATCGTAAGGTCAATCTGCACGACAGATTATCGTCTCAAAATCATGAACGCACTCTCTTCTTCACTCCCAGAATGTCCAGCCAGGGAGAGGCACAAAGTGAAGGAGAGATATGAGGGTGAGGAGGAGGGGCGAAGAAAGAGAGAAAGATGATGGTATGTGGATTTTAATGGCACAAGGGCCATACCTGGCCAAAGAGCGCCAAGAAGTGTTGTTTAATTTCAACGAGACATTAAAATATTCATGGTAGATGAACTACGGCTGTATAGTGGCCTAAAATCATTCACAAAGGAGTGTGTAAAAGCTAACAAAATTATGGCAGCGGTTGATGAAATGTGCTATGTTCAGAAGCATTGGTTCTGAAGGGGTGAGAAACTAATACCCCTGTCACACAGGGCAACTTAAGTGCACTTTGAAGGAGTGCACTTCGCCGCTAGTGTCATTTGCACGCTGTCACACAGGAACGCTTAGTGACACTCGCTACAAAGTACACTTGCCGGCAAGTGCATTCGCCAAACTCACTTCGCTGCGACGGAGTGTCTAGCCTCGGTAGCAGTGGCTTGCAAATAAATACGCTAATGGAAAACGCGGCGATCATGGTATTTTTAAACCATCGCTCTCGTTAATAGGAATACTGCCATGTATTCAAACAAATCATACTACAACAAAAAACCTCGCTACTCTCGCCCTCGGGCAGTTTGCGGTCACGTCCGCTAGGGGTATGCGGGAGCACATGCCGTGCAATGGCCGCGTCCGTCGCGTTGTTCACTTCCTTCCACATGTGTAGGTCAGTCATTCTTTAGTCATTTGCGATGGCGTGTGCCACGGGTGCCACTTCCACGAAGACAACGTGGTCCGACGAAGAGACACGGGCGCTCATACGCCTTGGGAGGAGCAAATGAGTGCTGCCAAAACACGCTCCAAACGCCCAGTCACCACTACACGCCCATTCTGCACATGAGTCCGCCATTTTTGTTTTCGATTCGTCTTTGATATGACACTGTCTTGTCTCGGCTCGCAATGACCAATGATGTTTTGCGGTTGTAGTATTTACTTCATTTGCGCACAAAGTTTATTGTAAATTGTGTTCATGCCTATAATACACTATTAAATAGCGAGCATTGCCAAAAATAACAAATATACGTGGTGCTACTAAACCACCAATTGCCACTGCCATCATTTCCAAAGCACACTTCTCTTTCTCGTGTAGCAGCGCGCCGCCAAAGTGACACTCTGCAAGCGTAAGTGCACTCGCTCAAAATGACACTAAATTTGCCAGTGTGACCGGGGTATAAAAATAGGCCTGGCACAGTAGCACCATCACCTAATCAAAGCCCTTGCACTGAAGGGTGGACAGGCATGTGCTATCTTAGGACAACATCGCAGCAGTGGCCTCAAGAGCAAGGCAGTGCTATGAGTTTCTAGGGCCGATAACTCACAACGAACAGGTATCATTAAGAAAACTTAAAACAGACTGTGTGTCAATTCCTAAAAACATTGCCGGGTGCAGTCGTACCTGGTGTTGGTATACCATAGGAAAGTGCTTTTTTCTGAGAGCCTCCATCTGCCGACACTCCAGGAGAACGGTCTCCCGGAGTGTACCAGTTAGCATAAAATTATGGGTACCAAACGTGTGCCCCCCCAAAAAAACACAATTGCATAATTAGTTGGTTGCACAACAGGACAGTTGAGCTTAAAACGTTATGAAAATGAGAATGATGAACAATGGACATGATTGATCCTGGAAGATTGCTCCAGTCCTGTAAGGTTCGAGGAATGAATGACTAATTACATGTGTTCGTTGAGCATCGTATGACTCCCACCTATTGGGGATGATCAGAACGAGAGGAGATGTATGATGGAGGGACAATAAGGTTGTTTAGAGAGTCTGTAAATATCACTGCCCTCTGGAGCTTTGTTTTCATAATGTGCTCCACAGCCGACATTACGGCATAGGCCTCTGCTGTGAAAATACTTGTGTCTGAATGAAGTAATCAGATTCTGAAATTGATGAACCCACAGCTGCATAGGAGACGCCGGCATGTGACCTTGATGCGTCCGTGTAATATTCTGTGCAGGAGTACTTACTCTTAAGCTCTAAAAAGTGTGTTCGAATGTGGATGTCTGGGAGGCGCTTAGTGAGTTCGACAAATGATGTGTTACATTCCACAATCTGCCACTGCAAGGGTGGTTGCGGTGTTACTGGAGCCATTAGCTGATAGTTGAAAAGTGGTACGCCCATTTCCTGGCCGCGTTTCCTCACACGAAGTGAGAAGTATTCTCTTAATGAAGGTCTATTTTGAAAGAGAGTGGAACATGAGGTATCGTTAACGGTTGAGTAGCAAGGATGTGCATTATTTGAATTTACTTTAAGAAAATATATAAAGCTGGTGTACGATCTCTGCAAATGCAGGGACCCTCCATTGGACTCTGCATAAAGGCTCGGTACTGGACTTGTCTGGAATGCACTCGTGGAGATGCGGATACCCAAGTGATGCACAGGATCCAAAATTTTCAGGGCACTTGGCGTAGCGGAGTCATACACCACAGCACAGTCTAAGCGCATTTTTACGAGGCTTCTGTACTGGTTCAATAGGCACTTTCTGTCACTGCCCCATGTTGTGTGCGACAAGATTAAGGTATTTAATGTGGGAAATGAATGTCAACTTTGAATCAAGAATAATGCCTAAGAACTTATGTTCTTTGCTTACAATTCGATATTAGGAACAGGGGACAAGGCATCGTTTCCTTGAATGTAGGCTTTCAAGCGGATTCAGATTAAATCCATTTTTGGTCACCCATTTTAACACCCTCTTCAGACCAAGCTGCACTTGTCTCTCACAGATTGCGAAGTTGCACAACCTGAACCCTATTTGCACATCGTCAACATATACAGAATAAAACATGGTACTTGGAATTGATGAGCGCAATGAGTTCATTTTGACAATAAAAAGGGTACAGCTAAGTACACCACCTTGCGGTACCCCCGTTTCCTGAATAAATGGCCTGGACAGAACACTCCCAATACAGACCCAGAATGTTTGCTCAGATAAGTAGCACTTTATGATCTTCAACATGTTACCATGGATGCCCATGTCTGACAGATCTCTGAAGATGCCGTAACGCCATGTGGTATCGTATGCTTTTTCCATGTTGAGGAATACTGAAAGACCATATTTGTAAATAAACGTGTCGCGAATGTATGCTACAATGCGTACGAGATAGTCTACAGTAGACTGACCATCTCTAAAACCACACGTATAAGGATCAAACAGTTTGTTTGATTCAACAAAATGCTAAAGTCTTCTGTTTATCATTTTCTCGAACAGCTTACCAAGCAGCTTGTAACGGCTATTGGACATCAACTTGCAACTGAAGAGGGGTCCTTGCCTCCCTTTAAAACAGGAACAACAATAGCCTCTCTCCATGTGGACGGAAGGTACCCGGCAGACCAGATAGCATTATACAAGGCAAGTAAAGTGATTTCTGTGTTGTCATGAAGGTGCTTGAGCATATCGTACAGAATTTTGTCGGGTCCCGGTGCTGTGCTTTGGCATGAGTTCAAGGCCCCCCAAAGCTCAGCAATATTAAAAGGAGAGTTGTATCATTCGTTTGTCCTAGACTTACACTCGGGTGTTTTGCATTCCACCATTTCCTTGTATTTTAAGAAAGATTTTTAGTAGTGCGCGGAACTTGAGACCCGCTCAAAGTGCTCGCCAAGGGTGTTGGCCCGCAGAAGGACTTGTTCTTGGGCTACTTGGTGCTTGCTAATAGACATAGCGCCAAGTAGACATAGGTTTGTGGTTCTGTGCGTTCGTTTTGTCTTTTCGCGCTACATGATGTCTATTAGTGTTGGCCTGTTCCTTCAATGTGTCTCCTTCATTCACCAAGGGCAAGGGATAGACTTGCTGGCCCTTGAAGGGACACTAAAAGCAAATAAAAATTTGTCAGAGTTAAAGGTGAATGTTTGAGATTGTCGATAACGTCATAATTAACAATAGAAGTGCTCTAGTAATCGAGAAATTAAGGTAAATGTAGGACACTACATGTCTCGAGTACAAATTATCACTAGTATTCAAGCTACATATGATAAAAAACAGAATATTTCGAGCACTGCAAGACGTAATAAAATGTGCATGTTGAACTTGGTTACAGCACAACACTGGATAAGGCCAAAAGGAGGACATGACCAACACTGTGCTTTCCTTCTTTTTGTCCTTGTCCAGTGTTGCACTGTAACCGAGTTCAAGATGAATCCCAACCAACTGGCTCAACTTGCCGTCTTGCTGTAATAAAATGCTGCTTGTGCATTTCTGTTTGATTCATGGAAAAAAGAACTTGACATATCTGAACTGTTTAGTACAGAATTATCAAGACGGTACAAGAAGAAGGAACAACACAAACAGGCGCTAATGAAGCACCTGTGTACGTGTTATCCCTTCGTTTTCTCTTGTCTTGATAAATCTGCACAAAACAATTCAGATATATGTCATACTAACAAGGCCAGAAGTCAGCCCTTGCTAAATTCATTTCCAGTACAAAGGGCCGCTTTCTATTTGTTCATATAGCGCCTGTGTACGTGTTATCCCTTTGTTTTCTCTTGTCTTGATAAATCTGCACAAAACAATTCAGTTATGTCGTACTAACAAGACCAGAAGTCAGCCCTTGCTGGAGAATGGTGCGGGTTGTGCAAAAGTTCCATTTTCGCAGGGGTGCACTGCACTTGCGCGGTCGCGTCTAAGTGGTAGTTTCGTTATCGCGTACTGCTGCGTATGCCTTACACGCTCGTGAGTCACTCTAAAAGAAAGTTCGACATAATGCTGTGTCCATGTGATGTTGTGTAAGTGCCTTTCAGAGCAGAAACTGCAGCGTTGGCTGCCAAGCAGTAAAGGCGGGCAATGTTGGGCAGCAAATGCTATGTCAGGAGGCCTTTTCAGGTGCGCGATTTGAAGTGGGCTAACGCTGTGCGGAACACTAAAATGTGATTTTCATTAAAAATAAGCATTTCCTTGGCATGAAACAACCACTACGAGGTTCTTGAAACGCTATTTCAACAACCAAAGCCGACTTAACATTTGCCCTTAGCATCCCTTTAAGCCTTCTGAAGCCACTCCAAGCGTTCTTGTCTTGGGTGCAGGAATGCCGGAAAGGAACCTGACCAAACTCTCTTCTTGCCTGACGTTGTATTTACCTGCCTAGTGATTTCACATTTTTAAATTCCACGAGGTTTTCTGAATTCCGATATCAGCGCAGGATACCCCATGCTTTATTCTGTTTCTTATGCGCATCCCTGCAGTCTTCGTTCCACCAAGGAACACGTCTTCCACATGAGTGACAATTTGTTTGCAGTACATATAAGGCTTTCTGCGGCATCAACAATAAAAGCAGTGAAAAATGCTACAGCCTCATCAATGTTAACACTAGTTATAAAATCATGAGATAAACGTGTTGATTCTTTAATATGCTCCCATTCAGCGGATGCTATTTTCCATCTGGGGATACGGGGGGCTTAGTCATTCAGCTTAGTGTTGCAGGAAAGTGATCGCTATCATAAGTATTCTTGATCACATTCCACTCTAACTCGGTGAAAAGAAAAGGAGAGCCAAGCACTAAGTCTATCGATGAATATGTGTTGTTGTGTACACTGTAATAAGTGGGCTCCCGTTTTTTAAAGAGGCATGCTCCAGAACCAGAACACAGGAGAAATTGTTCTAGTAGTCGGCCTCTTGCATCGCAGCGGGTGTCTCCCCACAGAGTGTTGTGAGCATTAGAATGTAGGGTGCGGGGAGCTGACCAATGAGATGATGGAAATCTGTACGATTAAGTTTATAGTTTGGTGGTACATTATATGGAAGCACACAGTGACTGATTTCTTAAACAGGGCAACGCGGACTGCCAGTGCTTCGAGTGCCATCTGAAGGACAAGAGGTTGGCAAGGCACACATTTGTCTACAATATAATTGCTAACCACCAGACGAAGCAGCTGCCTCGTCACAGTCATTGAGAAACATAGCATATATTGCCGCAGAAAATTTGTTTATGAGGACTTCAAATGTGTCTCTTGGACACACAGCACCTTGGGGATTATATTTATGTCGTAATTCTTTAACGTCATCAAGATTGCGCAGTATAATATTTGCGTAGCCATGTTGTGTTTTGTGCTGTGTGTACAAACAAAAAAAGCCTTAGCTTACACGGCTTTTTCGGGCCCCGTAATGCAGGCTTCTTCCTTTTTGGCGCGCTCCATTGCACCGCACTGTTCCTTAGGCGTATGAGGCGCCGATAAGCTTTGCGTTGTGTCCATCGCTTCGGCAGAGGCGCTGGATGCCAGCTCGTGATTTATGTGTACGAGTGCGGCAGTCTTAGGGCTCTCCGCCTAAGCAGAAGGCCCGGGGTCTACAGACAGGGAGGCCTGCATGCCCTTTGGCAGCGGAGAAGAACTGGCTGCTTCCACTGAAGGGGTGGATGATGCCGTGGGGGCAGAAGTTGCTTGCTGACTGCTGTGCATCAACCACGCAGCTGCAAAAGGCCGTTGCGGCGTCACCCCCACACGCTGCATCGGCATAAGATGGTGTGACAAACGAAAAACGCTTTGGCACTTCATTAAAGGAGATTTTTCTTTTACCTGTAGTGTTATGGTGTCATGAACTTGAAAACGGGGTATCAGCGAATGCACAGAAACATGTACACAAGAAGAAAACATTACACACGGACGAACGCTGGACTTTCAACTGTGCTTTACTGGAAATTGCATCGCCGCACAGGAATTCTCACGCATGCGCATTGCCATCACTTCCCATGACACGTGACACTTACAACTTCCTTCCCATGACACGTGACACTTCCAACTTATTTTTGAGCTAAGTAGGCACACTCTTTTGACGTCCGAGACAAGGGCGTATCACTGACACAATTGTGTGGAACATGTGTGGAACAGCGTGGAACATGGCAGCGAGTGTTCCACACTCGCCGCCATGGCTTCGACTGGCGCTGACTAACACTCCTAGGTTTAAATGAACATATATACCCTATAAAAGTGGACGGGAGGATGACCGCCGCCGTAGCTGAGTGGTAGAGCATCGGACGCGTTATTCGAAGGTCGCAGGTTCGGTCCCTGCCGGCAGCAAGTTATCTTTTCGTCCACTTTACTTCACACTTTATCCTAATTACAACCAATACCATTCCCTATACTTTCCTGGCATTATTGTCTGTTAGTTCTCATTAATATTGTGTCTAACTAAGAAACGAACCCTCAAGAAGTCATCGTCTTTTCTTCATACCAATTTTGGTATATATCAAGTTAATGAAACAGCCGCAAGAGCACCAAGGCCGTGGCATGTAAATCATGCCTTTCGTGACATGCATGTCATGATTTTCATGTTATGACCTATTATTTATTTTCATCATACAGTCATGTTGTGCCATACCAATTTGGTATATGTCCCACTAAAGAAACGGCCAGGAGAACACAAAGTCGTAGGCGGCTAGACAGACAGACAGATAGACAGACAGACAGACAGACAGAGAGACAGATAGGTAGATACGCTCCAAGTCGCAGAAGTTCGCTAAGAAATGCTTCGCATTTAATATGTTACTCGTTACGCTAAAGAAAAAGGAAAGCGTTACCGCCCTACTTTACCCATGAAAAAAGACGCATTACCCTTACAGTTACTGAAAAAAAGTAACAGACGTTACTCCTGCCATTACTCCATGATCAGAAATTTTATTCAGTGCATCTTCGCTGCAGGAACCCACAGTAACAATTTTATAAGGCTCGTATTTATATTTCACATCACAATGTGGTGGAAGTTACATCGGTGAGACAGGTAACTTCCACCACAGTATGATGATGTAAGAAAGGTTTTACCGAATGTGCTGGCTGAGCATGCAGAAGCAACTGGCGACGAAATAGACTGAGATAGGGCAAAAATAACGGAGAGAGAAAAGAACTGGACTTCTCAGCTTTACCTTCTTGAATCTCTGACAATCCAGACCACGGCACACACGCTTAAACATAGTAGCAGCAACTTCCCACATGTGTACACATGTTGCTACGTCATATTTTAAAACATAACTGGACTGTCTTGCGCATTCATTTTTCGTTGTGAGCAAGGCTCCCATGCAGGAGCTGAAACATCTTGCTTTGATGTCAACATTTATGATCGGTGTCCCCATGGGCTTGAAATAACAAAAGAAAGACAGGTGACAGCAGCATCATGCTCTTGCAAAGCAGGGTAGGGGTAAAAGTGAAAGCTCATGCCTGGCTCCTTCGTGTACGTAGCGCACTGTGGCATGATGCAGAAATTTAAAGTACCATGCCGTCGGTAACATTTACTGCACTTTTCCGAATTGTGTAGCCTCTAGGGCTCCGCACACATAAAGTGAGAGCAAAACGGCACTGTTCAAAAGGGAAAACGCGAAATTGCAGTTAAAAACAACGCATTAAACAGCCCGCTTCCCTTCGCCAGAGCGAGGTGAGGTCACGTGATCCAACCCTGCACGTCACAGCCATTGCAGCGCCTGCATCTCCAGTGGTCGGCCTCGTGCCCAATAAGAGAATACGGCCGCTCCCGGGAGAGATGCCCTTTCCGCACAGTCTCTTCGCGTTGAGAGCGCAGCACGTAGATGCCGAGATAGCGTGCGTGCCAGCGATCGCGACCATGCCCTTAAAATCAAAGTTCAAAGTTGCTGCTCGAGTGACCTCCAACACCGCCCCCCCCCCCCTTGAGTTTTTTTCATGCTCGCTCAAGAAGGGTCTCGCTCAAGAAGGATCTCTTCTTCCGCAGCGTTTGTCGCCCCCCGTTCCCGTGCTTTCACTTGCGGTAGAACATAGGATGTGCGGGGGCATGTTATCAATTTGGACTTTATAAGGGACATGACAATGACAAAAAAAAACCCGTCGAGTGTCCACGTAATTGCTAGCGCAACAAAAGTATTTGTACACACAAACAATTTTATTTCACTTTAACCCGCATAATTGCCGTAAAAAATTGCGAGTGTGTACGCTAAGGTGTTCAAGGTCAGCCTCACTCGCTCAGGAATTAATAAGCGGAAACGTAGTCGTAGTTGCAGATAGGAAGAAAGAAAACTAATTGTGAAAACGAAGTTTACAAACAGTGTGAGAGTACTGCATGTACAACTTGCTGAACGTGAGCAGCATCTGCATTTCAAAGCTGTCATCGGACAGCTTGCCTGGCTTGTACAGTCGAACAGGGATATATATAACTCAAAGGGGATCGCGAACTAGTTCAATATATGAAAAATTCGATATAAAAAATTCACCATCTCCTACTAAAGGGAACCATGTGGGGATGCGAAGGAGCGCACGGGTCGACTTAAAGTTCCGTTCATCACGGGCACCTTGTCCGATGTTAACGCGTCCTTGCAAATGGAGCACACAATTGTATTCACTGTAGTTGCTGTTACTCGTCCCGAACTCTTGTTGGAGTGCGCCACGCGGGTTCATCGCGCATCTGCAGAATCTCGTTCCTTGACGCCATCACAGGATTGCTTAGAGAGTGTAAGGGGGAGAGGCCACAGCGTCTTACCCAGCCCCTTACACAGGCCCGAACGCACTAGCGCGTGCCAGCACACGTGGTTTTGTCTGCGTTACACCAAGCTAGGACAGCATACGGCAGCCCGGGCCCCCAAAGTGCTCTGCACGTATCATCATCAAGGCGGTCGAAGAACAAGACGAAGAAGGCTTCTCCTTGGCGTGAGCGCGCGCTCAATACGTTACAAATCGCTATGGTAGGATTTAGAAAGCGGACGATCGCCAAAGGAACTACGGACAAAGCCCAGCACAAAAGCTGCTTGGCATCTAAAAAAAAAAAGGTCCCGAGACCTTACCAGTGGCGGACGATCACCTACAATCGGCGCATTCAAGAATGACAACTAATTCCGCACACACGATGCAAAAGAATGTTTTATTTGCATGAAAAAAATTGCTTATCTTGGCCTGCTTCTTTGTCTTCGAAATGAAGTTGAAGACGCTGGCCTCGATCTTATCGAGGCTGTCCAGGTGCGACAGCCCGGTTCCCTCCATGTCGCCGCAGCAACAGCGAATCAAGCTGAACGCTGCCGCCACTTCAGCGGCAGAGTACGCGCGTGCAGCCGCCGCCTCGTCCGGACGATCTTTGTCGCCACTTGAGCTGTCAGCACGGGCATCCTGGGTCCCTGCGACCGCAGCTACAATGTCCGCAACAGCCTGAACGGGCATCCTGGGTCCCTGCGACCGCAGCTACAATGTCCGCAACAGCCTGAACATTGCAATCTGCTTCCACGAAATTGTCCGCAGACATTTCGGGTGGTACGGTAGCCGTGAAGAGGGACGACAACTTGCGAAACACGTCTATGCGCTCATCGTCGCAGTCTTCACCGGTTTCCGCAAGTTCTGCCGTCACGAAGCCTGCCTTTAGGAAGCAGTTGGCCACAGTGTCGGTGTTCACGTCTTGCCAGGTGCCCGTCATCATTTGAATGGCACCGAGCAAGTCAACCTTCAGCTCGGTGCCCATGCATAGAGTGCCTGTTCAAGAACCAGGCACAGTGCCTGTTCTACTTTCCCATGGGCAGGAGGGCGCACACGACAGGCTCCTGACGTTCACTGCTCTGCTGCCTTTGCCTTGATATCTGCCTTGTTCTTCAACAAAGTGCTCAGTGTGCTCCGTGGTATCCCGATGTCGTCCGCCACCGCCGAATTTCCTCGAAAAGTCAAGGTTCTTGCGCTTCTTGACGCTGCCATTGCTACACGAGAAGTCGAAAATTCAAGCAGTCCGCAGCGCCATTGCACAGCTCGCACAACACGCACGCAAAAGAGGAATGCGGTCGTATGCGACAACTACGGAAGTGGACTCCGCCAACAAAGCGCTCGCGATCTGTCGCGATGGCGGCGATGGTTACCCGGGCGCCTGGGCTACCTGCGAGGGCAGCAGCAATGTACGAAAGGAGCGAGCTGTGGTTGGCTAAGCAAATACGAAAGGCGCGGGCTGTGGTTGGCTGATCAAAACTCACAAAACACCAACAATAAAAGGAAAGGCGAAAGGAGGAGGCCGCCGGCTACTTCGTTCCTGTTCTCCGAGCCGACGGTAACGCGGAGAAAGCATGACAAAGAGAGAGGGAGAAAAAAAGAAAAGGCGTTCTGCAAGTTGGAGAATGCGCCCAACAGGAGTACAGTCTGAGCCCTCTCACCCTCACGTTTTTCGAGCGTATCGGGTCTCAAAGGAGGCGCGGTGCCGCGGAGGTCACGGGGCGCAGCGAGTGCCAACACACGCCTTCCAGCTTACGCGGTGTTCAATATATCCAATAGCGGGTAAAAATACCGTTCAATATAAACGTGCGAATTTCTATACTTTTACAGAGGATTTTAAGGGGATAATTTACGAGTTCGATAACAGTCGAGCCCGACTCTATCGAACCCGTTTATATCAAATTATCCCGTATATCGAACAATTTCTAAACACGGTAAATTTACATTGAGAATATATAGCAAAAGTTACTGTTACATTGAACGAAAATAGCAACGACAACCGATATATCAAACTCCATGTGCCTCAGAAGTGCCCCAGCAAGTTGGCTTTCCCTCGCAGTGGCGGGGAAAACTGCCGGCGCCAGCCTAGAAAAAGTGGTTTAGACCCGGTTGTGCACGAGCGAACACCCCCCTGCACGAAATGATCCTGGCCCGCTCGCAGCGCTTACAGCCAATCAGAGGCCGTCGTGCTTTCTCCAAGGCGCGGAGGCAGTAGAAGTGAGCGCAATTTTTTCTTCTTTTATGCTTGTGTGCCTGCTGCTGCCTGTTTTCCTCGAGTCCTCATTCAGCGTGGTCCGTGCTGGTGGTGTTGCCTGTTGGTGCTCTGTGAACTTTATTGGCGCGCTGTCGTCATGGCTTGTGCAAAGAGGCAGAATTTGCCGTTCGCCGCGAAACTCGAAATCATAAATCGGGTCGAGCGCGGTGAAAAGAAGTCCGACGTCGCCGCCACGTACAAAATTCCAAAGAGCACCTTGAGTACTATCCTGAAGAACAAGGCAGACATCAGGGCCAAGTCAGACAAAAGGCCAGGTGCCCGTGGCGCCCGACGTGTGCGCACTGCTGTGTACGAAGATGTTGAAGCGGCCGTTTACAAGTGGTTTGTGGACCTTCGGTCGCGAAACATCCCGGTGTCTGGCCCTATGATCGATCAGAAAGCCAAGGACCTTGCTTTCCTGCTTGGCAGGAACGATTTCCAAGGCGGTTCAGGCTGGCTCCAACGGTTCAAAGAACAGCACGACATCGTTGGCAAAGCTGTTACAGGTGAAAGCAGAACGGCGGACCTGGACAGCGTAGACAAATGGCTCGAGAAAAACTGGCGAGATATCGCAGCGAGATATCAAGCCCAAGATATCTTCAATGCGGATGAAACCGCTCTATTTTGGCAAATGTTGGCAAACAAGACACTTGCGTGTCGTGGCGACAAGACTTGCGGCGGCAAGGCAAACAAAGCTCGTGTGTCCGTGCTGTTGGCAGCTAATTTAGACGGATCGAAAAAGCTTCGACCTCTGGTTATCGGGAAAAGCACAGCACCGCGGTGTTTTCGAAATGCGCTGTCGCTTCCAGTTACCTACCGAGCAAACTCAAAAGCGTGGATGACCGGGGAGCTTTTCGGCAGGTGGCTATCGTCGTGGAATGATGATTTGGTAGGCGAAAATCGCAAGGTGTGCCTGCTCGTGGACAATTGTTCATCGCACCACTGCAGTACGACCTTCAGCAACATCGAGCTGCGTTTTTTGCCCCCAAACACTACGTCTGTACTGCAACCACTGGATCGAGGCGTTATACGCGCACTGAAAGCCGGCTATCGGAAGCACCTGGTGGAGAGGCTGCTGCAGAACCTTCGTGTCGGCAGGGAGCTTAAGATCGACTTGCTCGGAGCTCTTTCTATGTTAAGTAGATCGTGGGCAGATGTCACGAAGGAGACGATCCAGAACTGCTTTAGGCATGCCGGCTTCCACATGCCTGGTGATGACACCCCAAATTCCGATGACAGCACTGAAGACACCGCAGGTGTTTCCGCCGAAGTTTGGAGCGAGCTGGCAGAGTTCCCGGGAGCTATCGACGGATCGACATTCGACGAGTTCGTCAGTGCAGACTATATCGCCATCATGGGTGAGCTACAAGATGAGGACTACGTTGCAGACATCGTGCCGACCACGAGCCAAAGCGACAGCAATAAGGAAATTGACGATGGCCCGTTGCCTACATCCTGCGAAGTGATCAGTGCACTTGCGTTGGTCCGACGCTATTGCGTGAATGTGGAAGGTTGCGGCCTCAGCTGCTCCGACTCGTTGGACAACGTGGAGGCGTGCGTGCTGTTACAGGCAGTGAAGTCGTTGACACAGAAGAAAATCCCGGACTATTTTGTTCCAAAGTAGGGCACGCAAGTAAGCCACCATATTAATAAAGTACTCTTCTTATTGTTATGTGCCTTTGTGTCAAAATCCTATAGCGGGCCTATATCGAATTACGCCATATATCGAACTAATAAACGTTTTTTGGCGAGTTCGATATACCCGGGTTCGACTGTAGCTGAAAATTCGATATATGTGAGTTCGATATATCCGTGTTCGACTGTATTGTATTGCATTCTTGTACTGACTCAGTAAGAGGTGGTGTACACACGGAAGTTTTACTTAGGCCCACACAGCACGATGTCATGCGGCACCAAAGGTACCGAGACAGTCTCTTATCTTCAGTCGGCGATGATGTTGAGAAGGCATTTCCATCTTCAGCCGGCGATGATGTTGAGAAGGCATTTCCGAAGAAGTCATTCTCCGTTGGGCTGGAGCTCCAGCGGGTAACTATACCACACGTTGCGATGTCCGCAAGTCAAGCAAATCACAGCAGCTCGCTTTTGACGGTTTGGAGAATCGCACTTTGCTTCACTTCATCGACAATCCACGACAGCTTGAACCTCGATAGCAAGGTAGCCAAAACCAGCAGATCCATTTAGGAAATTTTGGCAATTTGCCCCGCGCAACAAAGGACTCCGCACGAGATCGCTTTGTCAACACCTGGCAGGCCGACAGCATGCAGTCCGCTGCTGCGACAAAATAATGTCGGGACGTGCTCTGGGAAAGTGGCTCCCACGAGACAGAGGAAGTTTGTGTAAAACTCCCGGGATAATTGGAATACAAAGTAACGCAAAACGCGACACCTCATATTACTGAAAAATGCTAACGTAAATATGTTACCCGTTAGTTCCCAAATTGTAACGAGTACGTTACTAAGTTACTGAACAAAGTAACGTGTTACCGGTAACGCCGCTACTTGTAACGCGTTACCACCAGCACTGGTGAATATGCTGACCAATGAGCACTGCCAATCATTCACATAGTGACCCTTAATAGCAACTACGAGTAGCACCAAATTTCATGCTTCATCAATAAGTGAAAATATGCTGAAAAGATTCGAAGATGGCTCACCTGGGTGCTCTTCTTGGTCACCTTCTTGCCATTAAGACGTATGCTACCATTGTAGAAGCTTTCGACAACTTTCCTGCAAACAAGATCAGTGTTCACATCAAATTTGGTAAGAAAAAGTAATGCACATCACATTGTGGGTTCTAGAGATACGCCACTGACTACTCTAGACACGTGGCTGCCATGAGGCAAAACCCTTTACAGGGGACGCAAGCACCCCTACACACTGTGTTTCAAATTTGAAGTGTTTCTGGGAAGCACTCTTCTTGTTTAGCAGTAATTTTAAAGTGCAGCGCACAAAATCAAGTTTGAAAAATCCTCTCAGGCAATGAAAAAATGGCAGGCTCTCCCATAATTGAAAGTAGATGTAAAGAAGAAACGGCTGCCGGCAAAGCATGTTGGTTCAAGTTGATACTAGCTGTTATAATCACACAAACTGTGTCTGTGATGATTATCTGCCTCTTTGCTGTTCAGTGCGCATGCTATATGTGTGCATCCTTTCTGTTGGCACTACTACCTAGTTAAAAGCACGGCAACCAACCTGTGTCGTGTCATATGTTGTATTGCCATGAGATGGAATACATGGCTTATGAATATCACCGTCTCCATTCTAACACTTGCCACAATCTTAAAATGGGTATGGCACATGTTTAGAAGGGCACACCTTACCACACTATACTGTGCACCGGTCCACATTGTGGGAGTGCTCATCCCTTGTAAAGCTGTCTCTGCCTCATGGCGCCCACGCATCGTAGTTACCTTAATTGCCGCCAAGCGAACTTGTGGAGACTATGTACAAAAACAGAACAGCGAAGGCAGCAAAGACATCTTTCTTGTCTTGCCCTTGTGCACTGGTAACAACTTGATGAGGGCTAGTTGGTCCATAATTAGAGCAGAGGATGAAGCAGTGCCACGAGACCAAGGACAACAAAGGAATGAAGCGCTTGTCTTGTGGGTGGTTTTGTATGAAATAATTCGTGCCAAACTCGTGTTGGCATGAATTAGTCCATGCTGGTTGTTTCATTTATGAACGCTGCTCTTCTCTCATATGCATTCTTTAGCAACTTGTTTTTTTGGCATTTATTTTCGGGTTGAAGTTGCACAAGGTCTCGTTATTAATGCTCTGCGTGATTCTTGGTGCCATTTCTTTTCACCATTCTCACAGCATAGCACAGTAATTTATTTTTAACTTTTATTCTCAACTCTCTGGACATTACCGTTGCCAAAAGGGTGGCTTTCTGGGCCACTCTCTTGACAAAGGTGCTGCACTGACCCCACGAGTCCATGACCTGCAGTTAAATATAGCGCGAAAGCCAGCGCGGCACAAGTTTAGCGCACACTCACATCTCACATGAGCGCCACGAGCAAAAGCACGCATGCTGCCGTTCAGTACAGTGCAAGGAGGGAAAGTGCGCTCAAGCGATTGGAGAGAGCACGTGTAGCATGCGCAGAGAACGAGAGAAAAAGTATGTGCGCTGTCAGATAATGCAGCCGTTGCTTGCATGTGAAGTAAAAAAAGTATACCTAACAGAATGTTTTGCTGGGCGAGTTGGTTCATTGTTTGTCTTGTCCTGTTCCACACTCTGCTTTTATTTTTAAAAAGTTTTTACTTTTAATCAGTACCTTGGTGCACTATGTTCCAACCTTAAACAAGTACTGACACAAAATTTTGAAGGCTAGATAACGAGTGAGATAGATTTATGTCGAGACACAACTTATACAAAATATCAAGGGCAAATATAGCCCAGAACATCTTTAAAATAAATTTTAAGGTGCGTGCCGCACGACTGAGCGAGATGCGGAGCACCTTGCGACGTCGACACGGTTTTCGCGTAAACAAACCCTCACAAGTTTGTGTTGCCTGGTTGCTGGCACGCGCCTTGCGCTGTTAGCTCGTTATGCCCGCTGGCAGATGTTGCACACCACCTTTGTTTATAATGCGGCACTGACTCCATGATAAGTGTGAATATGCCGGGGATTTCCCATCGATGCCCCTTGCCGGCAAAAATGGCCACGTCTATCAAGGCAGCAATTCCTGCCTGCAAAAAATCGCCGTCTTCGGACGACGACGACGATTGTGATGACATAGCACAGCACATGCAGGCGTAGCAGGCGAACTGTGAGTGCGGCGCCCACTCGCGCGCGCTCTCGCACTTGGCACCCATGTCACAGTTTTGTGTGGTCATGTGGCCAGCTGTGTTTACCAGAAAACTGAAGCTGCTCCTGAAACTGAACACCGTATCCTGCACCCAGAGTGCACTAGGACTGTTGCCATTCTTCTGTGTTCCATGAGCTCAGCTCTGCACTCACCATTCTTCCTTGCGTCAACCTGCACGGCCACGAGATCGAACAAAGTCGGCACCTAGCGGCGAACGGACGAAGCCTTGAAGTGTGGATGCGGGCGGCCCGCCACCGCTCCAGCACCAGTGTGTCTTGTGTTTGTTGCTGGAGAATTCGCAATGTAAGTTGCAACGGGGACGATTTTGTCGACGTTCAGTAAACTCAATCTTTCCTTTTTGTTATGGAAGCTCGCAGAGCCAGTCGCGTCTTTCTCTAAGTCGCGATGCGAAAAGCATTCGTTTAATGCAACCACACCACATATGCTTGTCACTTTTACCCACATACGCTTGTCCTCCAGCCTTCCGGGCTTAGCAAAGACCAAAAAAAAAGTTCACGTCACATTGACTAACGAGAAAACAATATTCGGACATGGTTGGTCGCGGCGCATACTGCAATTTGTTGAATCGACCCTTGCGAGGCAGCTTGCGCTAATCAAATACGCGCTACGGTAACTTCAACTTTGGTACTATATCAGGCCTCAACCATTACTGGAAGATCCGTTTAAAAGATTAAACAAAAAAAATATACATCAGCATGAGCTGTGGTTATCAGCTCGCTTTCGTATACTCGTTCAATGCTTATATGGTCCATCCATTTCTAGCTCGCGAAACGATATATTTGACTCTGTACGAGTTCATGCACAAACTGGACGAGTTTAAGCGCTTATATATTTCTACTTTGGAACACTGAGAACGCTTCTCGTAGTTGAGCAAGCGTGACGGAAAATGCACAAACAGTGGGTAATGCTAGGTGACGCTTGCTTATAAGGACTCGCAGCTAGCGTGTAGAAACCTTGCATTCACTGCGAAGGTGATGCACGAAGGATGTAGAACAAACTGCATCCTTCGAGACTCTATTCATTTACTTGCGGAAGTACGCAAAAGCACAAGTACATCATGACTGTCAGCCCCAGCCAAGCCGTCACGACCTTTTGCGGACTGCAACAGTGTTTACGCACGAGGCACGCAGAAATTACACATACCGCAAGCATGAATGAACATATTACGGACTGATAGTAAGAAACGTGTTAACATATTTGACTGAGCATCAACACTTCTAGTCAGAGAACGCTTCAACCCACCGTGATTGAAGTGCTTGCTACACACCATCGCAAAGTGCCCTGCCGTTCCGACGCCTGACAAGCCACTCTCGGTGTTGTTGTGCGTCGCCAGGGGAGGAATGATAGCTTATCTCTGGCTCTGTGCATTATGTGTGGCACTGCGGAACCGAACAATACTTCTGCATAGAAATTGAAACGTTTTCGACACTTACAGAGTGCAAAATGACGACACAGAAACAGCAGCCCGGTACACTTACAGCGCACGGCCGACGATCCACACAAACACAGGGGCGATGCTGCCACCTATAGGTCGATCTCGCTGCCAATAGCACCCTGCATGCTTTCCTTAGTTTCATAAGGATGTGCTGTGTTGCATGGTAGTGTGCAGTGCACGTGTGTTAAACAGAACACCACATTTGACTTTCAAGGCTAACCACTGTGCAAAATATTACATCAACATACACGTGAAGACATTGTGAAATTGCTAAATTATACATTTCCAGTAGTGAAACTTGGCTTTGTTGCTTTTTCAGCCAAGCACACTGCACGCACATAGAGATCTTACCATGTGCATATCGAAAAAGAAAAAAGGACTGCCACTCGGAAAAAATAAAGCAGAGCCCAGAACTCCGAGAATTGGGTGTTGTGGGCTCTGTTACGACCGTACCCAGTATTGAGATTATTCCAACATTTGCAAACCCGTCAAGGAGATCGTCGACGCATTCCAGAGGTAGCATGCATTTGAGACGGCCTCGCAGCCAAGCGAGAGCAATGGTCAACGGACCGGTCTTGCGCGGAGAGGACCGAGTAGTCGTCGACTCCTCCTCGATCTCCCCATTCAGGCTCTTTCCCCTCGCCGGGAGAATTCTGGAATCAGCCATGTGCAAGGTCTTTGTGCTGTGATTCGCGACCATATTTGGGCATCGTTTTAGGTTTCGTGACCATATTTGGGTATCGTGTTAGTTTGTGCCCTCTCCATGTGTGGTGTCTTTCCCCTCCCTCGTGGGCGAAGCGGCGAGACCACCGTATTGGCTGAAGAAGCGGACAATGCGCCCAGGGTTGACGACGCGGCACTATAAAGGCCGAACACGTTCTGTGCTTGTCGCTGCTCACTTGTCACTTGTCTCTTGATCACTTGATCATTTCTAACATGTAAATAAATCTCTGTCGTTCGTACGAGCGCCTCTTCTCTCGGAATTGGCGGGACGAAGGGTCCGATAACGGGGGCCAGCTACCAATGATGAGAGCCACAGGACCCGGAGTTCCAACAACTGGACGGCAGCGGTGGGATATCGTTAACCCAGAGATGGAAGTGGTTGGATAGCGTTAAGCCCGAGATGGAAGCGGTTGGATGGAGTGGACCCTGAGATCAACCACTGGACGGAAGCGGTTGGATGGAGTTGACCCTGAGCCCGACCACTAGACAGAAGCGGTTGGTTGGAGAATTGACCCCGAGTACCGACTACTGGACGGAAGCGGTTGGACAGAGTTAGCCCGAGTTCCAACAACTGGACGAAAGCAGAAGGATGACACGAGCTCATCAACTTCGAGAGGCAACGGAACGGCACGTCTGAGATGCACGACGCTGGAAGCATGACTGTGAGCTGGGTTATGTGTTAAGTAAAAGCTGGTAGTAAAAGCTATGTGTTAAGTAAAAGCTGGTAGAGAGTGTCTGTTTTGGTCATTGGGTTAACAGGTAACTTGCGTCAGGCAGAAAATTTTGTGATAGCTTGGTTAAGCTCTTTCTGTCGGTGGCATCAAGGTTAACAGTGACGGGACAGGATTCCGTGTAAGAGCTTTTGAAGCTTTATTTGTAGACTAAGTTAACGGATAACTTGCGACAAGACAGAAATCTGTGTGGTAGCTTTGTAAAGCTTAGCTGTCGTCGTAAGGATTAACTAGTTGCAAGGCGGGAATCTTTGTGGAACAGAGAAAGCGGTACTGGAAGCAGCCAGCATTTACTCTTTGTGATAAGTAAAGGCTGGTGGAGTCGTTGTAGACTAGGTAAAAGGGTAACTTGCAACAAGACAGAAATCTGTGTGGTAGCTTTGTAAAGCTTAGCTGTAGTTGTTGTGAGTAAGAATTAACTAGTTACAAGGCGGGAATCTCTGTAGAACAGAGAAAGCAGTAATCGAAGCAGCCATGTATCTGAACGATACGAGAAACAGCGCGACACACGGGACAGTGAAAGAGACGGACCAAGCGCTGACTTACAACCAAGGTTTTATTCCGTACATGGGGGTATATATAGCACACGCAACATGAAAGGAAGGAGAGGAGAACAGTGACGTGGAACTTTGTTCACGAGTTCTATGAAAGCTTCTGAAAAAAATAAAACTATCATCCACTAGACAGATAGGCAATTTCCCTGGTGAGGAGCGCTAACGAAGGCACGCTCACGCACATATCACCTTTTTTGTCAATGCAAAATGCCTCATAAATCTCACGTGCTCGTTGATCCCTGTATCGCCGAAGTATCTTACATTGATCGAACATTGCATGACAGCCGCATACGGAGCTGTGCGCAGCTAGGTGGCTGCCCACAGAACCCCGCATTAGATTGCGATGTTCCCTGAGGCGGTCATTAACACACCGACCAGTTTGGCCGATGTAGCAGCGACCGCATGAGAGGGGGATTTCGTATACCGCGTTATGACAGCATTCAACAAACTTTTTGGCGTGTTTCTTGTCACACACGCGAGGCCCTCTGTCTTCTCTGTTCACCTTATTGCACACACCAGAGAACTTATTTTTTGCTGAAAAGACAACTCTGATGCCTGCTTTTTGTGCTACTTTTTTTTAAACAATGAGACACCCTATGCAAATACGGAATTACCGCTGTTTTTGAAAGTGGGCTTTTTTCCTGACGACTAATCAGTTTTTTTGGCTGTTTTAAGCCTTCTAGAAGACCTTCGGCAATGGAACACAGTAGGTTGTCCGGGTAGCCTGCCATGCGCAGTCTGCGTACCTGCGAGTCAAAGCTAATGCACATAGTGTGATGGCATGATCGCGTCAACGCTGCCCCTAGACAAGATTTTGCAATCGCTCGCTTGACAAGTTTAGAATGCGCAGAACTGTAAGGTAACAAGCTTTTCTTGGAGCGGGGGGCATACTGCCAGCACACGTGGTCAGATAAAAACATTTCAAGGTCAAGAAACCGAAGTCTGTTACCAGTGGGAAATTCAGTGGTTAGTTGCAGTTTGCTCATGCAAGAGCGAAACACTTCAACGATTCGATCAGCACATTGCTGTGTGTCAGAGTGGTTAGACCTGTATAATATCAAAAAGTCGTCCACGAATCTAAACACTTTTACAGCGGTCGTCTGATGCAGGCATTCCATGAGGGATCTGTCATATTTGGCTAAAAGAATATCACTTAGGATCGGCGCGAGGCACGAACCTATGCAAACAACTTCTTTTTGAATATAAAGTTTGCCATCATGCTTTATAAATGTGGAACGTGAATAAAAGCTCAGCGTTTCTAAAAAGTTCCTGACGCTGATTCCACCCGAGTCCTGAAACCTAACGCTCCCATAGCGGTCGATGCATTTGCTCACCTCTGCGCAGACCTGGTCCAACGGCAAGGAATAGTATAGGTCCTTAACATCTACTGAAAAGAAGCTCACTTTTGAAGGACACCCTTGCTGAAGATAGTCAGACACTTCTTGTGGCTTTCTGATGAGGCAGGGATCCTCCACATCAAGGACAGATAGGGAACGTTGCAAGAACCTTCCCACAAGGTGCTGCCAAGTGCCCTGTTCCGACACAATGACGCGGAAGGGAATCTCCGGCTTATGCGTTTTTGCCGAAAAGAACACCGAAAGGGTCAAGCCCTTCGCCGACCGCACTGACGACGCCAGTTTCTGAAGTCCAGCCTCTTCACGAAGTTTGGCCGCCGTTGCCTTGACCTTGGAAGGTTTGACATTCGTGACCTGGAAGTTGCTTGTGACAGCGGCATCCGCCTTCTCTCTATAGACGGCTGTCAGAGCAAGGACAAATCCACCTTCCTTGTCTGCTTGAAGCAGCTTGATATCTGCGGCGCGTAGCGACTTGATGACGGAAGTTTGGCGTGAGCTCCCGGCTTGCTTCATCGGCAACAGGCAGTCCACTCCTTCTTGAATGCACCTGTCTCTATCTTCAACAGTCGCTCTTGCCGCAGTGTTCCTGACCAAGCTCAAGAGCTCTACTTGGTCCAATTTCGGTGGTTCGCAAAATTTTGGGCCCTTTTCCAATGCGCATTTTACGCCTGGTGGGATGCTTCCATTCCCTAGAATCACGACTTGATGCCCAGATTGCTGTGTCGGCTTCTTTCTTGGTAAGCTTGGAAACAATTTCTTCCATAGCAAATCTGCCGTCTGGGAAGCAATACGCAGGTCTCTGTTGTAGGCCCTCAGAGCACTGCTCTGCGATGCATTTTCCATACTCGCAGCATATAGGCAGTCCGAGTAGAACCGCACTTGACGCCAGGCCTCTGACCAGAGAATCTGGCACATCCTGTCAGCGTGTCCTTTTGACGGTGTTAAACCACCGAAAATTCGAAGAACTTCTGGTGGCAAGGCTGAATTCTTCAATGCGAACGTATACAGACGTGTCCTGCAGGTCGCAGTAGCCAGCAGATTCATACACACAATGGGGGAGCGAAGAAGGGGGTAGGGTGGAACAGTGCCCGATGTACTAGAAATGAACTGCAATAAGGTGCGTATTTGGGCCGGTTGGTACATGTTCAACGATACGAGAAACAGCGCGACACACGGGACAGTGAAAGAGACGGACCAAGCGCTGACTTACAACCAAGGTTTTATTCCGTACATGGGGGTATATATAGCACACGCAACATGAAAGGAAGGAGAGGAGAACAGTGACGTGGAACTTTGTTCACGAGTTCTATGAAAGCTTCTGAAAAAAATAAAACTATCATCCACTAGACAGATAGGCAATTTCCCTAGACAGATAGGCAAATCCCTGCGAAAGCCAATGTTGTTGCTACTTGCAAGGAAGTTGAATCTAGACGTGTCGGACTCCCTAAGAGAGCCAGAACTGATGGATGTGATTCTCGCGTTGGGAGCGGAGGATGACGAGCTTTCAGAATGTGTCGAAGAGATTCAGGAGAGAAAAGCGGCAGAAGCCGAAAAAAAGGCAGAGGCAGAAGCGGAAAGAAAGGCGGCAGAAGCCGAAAGAAAAGCGGCAGAAAAGATACGCAGACAGGAGGCTGAAATGCGAGCATTAGACGAAGAGATCGAAAAGATTCGTAAACGTAATGCTATACAGCCGAGAGGTCAGACACCTGTAGAGGTTGCGCACGAAAGGTGTGAAGAAGTGGCGAGTGCGGTGCACATTAAAACCAGAGAAAGCCGCTCCTTGTGAGATACCACCAGGGAAATGTACGCGTCTCTACGAGTGCGACAGTGTCATGGACATTCACGAGAGGCAAGCGGCAGAAGCCGAAAGAAAGGCAGAGGCCGAAAGAGAGGCGGCTAAAATGCGAGCATCAGACGAGGCGATGGAAAGGATTGTAAGCTTTTAGCCAACGTGGTCGAAAGGATTCTTAAACGTAGTGCAATGCGGGCGAGTGGTCAGACGACCGCAAAGGTTGCGCACGAAAGGTGCAAGTGGCGAGTGCGGTGCACATTAAAACCACAGAGAAAGCCGCTCCTTGTGAGATACCACCAGGGAAATGTACGCGTCTCTACGAGTGCGACAGTGTCATGGACATTCAGGAGAGGGAAGCGGCAGAAGCCGAAAGAAAGGCAGAGGCCGAAAGAGAGGCGGCTAAAATGCGAGCATCAGACGAGGCGATGGAAAGGATTGGTAAGCTTTTAGCCAACGTGGTCGAAAGGATTCTTAAACGTAGTGCAATGCGGGCGAGTGGTCAGACGACCGCAAAGGTTGCGCACGAAAGGTGCAAGTGGCGAGTGCGGTGCACATTAAAACCACAGAGAAAGCCGCTCCTTGTGAGATACCACCAGGGAAATGTATGCGTCTCTACGAGTGCGACATGCGCACGGAGCCTTCTACGGAGAAAAACGAGAGACAGGTCGCGGATAGTGAAATCTCGCCTGATGCGTTTCTCCGATTGTGCGAAGGCCGAGCAAATAGAAGATGAGACCGTGGCTGGTAGGGAGACGGAAAGGATTCTGAAAGGCATTCCATGTGGGACCGAGGCTAGTTCTAGCCGCCCTAATAGGGTCATTGAGGAGCTGGAGACTTCCCTCGCACCCCAACACGTGAATGGCCTCCCGAAAGTCGAGGGAGAAGAGGACAAAGCTAGTCCTAAAGGTAGCGATGATTCGACGCTCCTGAAAGAAGACAGTACTATCGGAGAGGGCCTCTATAAAAAGGATCCTATTGATAGCGAAGGAAATGCCCCAGAGTGTGAGAGGGTAGAGAGCCATACTGTCGAGAAGGGCCCAGCTGTAGTTTTTGCAAATGAGAGCACAAATCAATTGGCCCGACAGTGCAACGAAGCGGAGAAGTCCAATGACTTAGGCAAGAGAGAAAGTGGCGCACAAGCACCGTTGAGCTGTGAAAATGCCGATGTCACAATCCAGAGTGAAGTCCACCGTAACCGGGGAAAAGTTGCTCGCAAACGTCGCCGCAAAAGAAAGAAGCGGACTTTTGCGGTGCTGCGAAGGTTTGAGACAGGTGGCACACCGCAGCGTGAAAGACAGAAGGGCAGGCGATCGGGCAGTTTAAGAAAACGTTCGTTGAGGCCTACAGTCAGGTGCAAGCTACCGCCGCGGCGCAAAAAGAAAAAGGACAGGTCATAGGTCTGTTCGAGAAAACGTCCTTCGTGGCGTACAGTCAGTTGCAAGTGGCAAAAAGGGGGAGGTGGTGGAGAACAATGCGCATCTCCACGACGGAGCGTGCCTTCGACAGGCACAACTTTGCGGGGACAACCATGTCGAGGTGTTCCTAGACGGGGGGGCGGCAGGAGCGGAGTGCCAAGTGAAAGCAAACAAAAAGAGAGAATTGCCACCCTTTCCCCCACGTTTCTCGTGTCCCCTTCGCATTTGTGAAAGGAACCGTCTGAATTCCCTAATAAGGCGTGACGGCAAAGTTCAGCTAAAAGCGCGCGCTCATTGTAGTCTCTGGCGATCTGAAATGTCGCCAAGGCCGCAACCGCCACAAGTACGACTAAAAAGGGGAAGAAAGCTGTAAGCTTGTCGGAGAATGTGACAGTTTGTCGAAAGGATTTTTTTTTGTAAGGTTATTCTAGTTTGATGTAGTGTTTTTTTGTTATCTCCGCGACTAGTTTGTTTAGCCAAGCAGTTTCTTACTTTTGGTATTTTTAAGCGATGTATGTGTTTATTTTATTAAGCCTATAAGCATTGGTGCGAAATAGTTGTGGGCGCAATATTATGAGTAACTTGTGCGGAAGCAGTGACCCACACAGGAGTGAGCTGACTGCGTAAGGTGTGTCACGGTAGTCATGAGTGAATATTGGTACGACAGCTAATTGTGAAGCAGTGGTAGCGTTTCTCGAGCGGAACCGAATTTCACTTGTTTGTGTTTTATGTATAGCGCAAAGTAGGTTTAGTTTCTGCTGCTGCACTAGAACCTAGTTTTGCCACAATGTACGTTGAGGTACGATACTAAAAGGGGAACTTCATGGCAACGTTGATGGCTCGAGTCAATGCCCCTGACGCGAGAGGCTGTCTCGAGAGTTCTGGCATGTTTTTTTTCCTGACCTAGACAAGGGCTCTTGATTATGTTTTTTTTTATTCGGTTGGGGTTCGATTGAACTTGTAAAAGATTGAACACACTGCTATCCAGGGTTTCAGGTTTGGTGTGCTTCCAGTGTTGTAGTTTGTTTCACCTTAAAGGGGCCCTGCAACACCTTTCTTAGTTATATTGGAATAGTCTCATTATTGACGTATGACTCTTCACGAGTCATATGCCGGAAAAATTTTTCGAATCCGTCAAGTCTAAGTGGTGTTACCAAATTATAGAGATCACATTCCACAGCTTTCTCCCTCAACTCAACACCGCGAGCGCGCGGCAAGCTGCGCGGGGCGTGAAGGGAGGGAGGGCGGAGGTGCGAGGAGGCGCCGGCGGCATTCTTTTTCTTCATTTTTTTCTCTCTGGGGTCTCGGCGCAACCACGTGGTCTGTGGCGCCACTTCCGGTCAGCTTGTGTGGCCGTCGTCGAGCGGAGCCCATCGCACCGTGTATCGCGCGTGCTTGAAAACTGCGAGTCGGTTTGGTAATGTTGGGTGTGCACCTCGAACTGCCGTAGTGTTTTCATCGCTCTGACAACCATGGACGCAAACCTGCGTTCGCTTTTGGAACGAATGACAACTGAGATGGGTTTCGACCCACAATTCGATACACCGCCTCGTCGCACTGCTCGCGCTTGAATCGTATTCAACACGGCAAACCTGCGTGCACCCTTCTCCCAGTGGCGGTACTTCCATGCTGTTTTCTCTTCGAATGCGGGCGCACAGCGAGTGCGGGTTGACAACAAAGAACTAAAGACTAGAAGAAAGGATCGTGGGGCATCGGGCCGGCGCGGACCTATCCCCCGGCTGTCTGCAGCTACCGTGAAAATGCGAGTCTGCTTGATTGCTGTGTCGCGGTTTCTCGGGAACGTGAGAATACGGGGAGGATACGCCGAGGTACGGCTCGATGACATACTGAACAGACAGCGAACGGGACTCTCGCCATACAGCGAACACAGGTATCCTAAACTAGCCGGCGCCAGCATTGTTATCGGAGAAATGCTGCACCGCTGCCTCGGTCGGTCGTGAGAACGTGCCGACGATGCAGTTTCCAGCTGACGAGGCAACACTCGAACGGCTGCCACTCTCAACGGCAACCGGCAATGGTCAAGAGCACAGAAATATTCACGTTTTCGGCACTGCGCATGGTGAAGAAAACGCAACCACGCAACTACGAGCAGACGAGCTGTCGGTGAGACCGGAAGTGCTAATATTAATGCTTGTTCGGTGTTTTAACGGCATAACACAATATACATATTATCTACTTATTGAACTCAAAATTAACAAAGGTAATAATGAGGGTGTTATCGTGATTATAACATCAGCCAATGGTGGAACTGCCGACAATCGCGTCATATATTGCGGACTAATACATCATTTGTCAAGAGAAGAGGGAGCGATTTCCAGCTGACTTTGAGAATTTATTGTAAATTCCAGGCCGCTCGCTTCGCTATATTTGGCTCGCGTGTTCTCGGGAGCCTCGACTACCGATTGGCAGCGCTTTTTGACCCTGCTCAAAAAGTGTTGCAGGGCCCCTTTAACGTAGGAGTAAAATTTTGAATAAATTGTGTACTCTTAAATGTCAGTTTGTGGGAATTCAGGCGTCCGCGCCAGTGGCTCGACGCCATCTTCCCTTGGAGAGTTCCCGTGTTTCTCTCCTCTCGACCGGACGGGTGGCAGCTGGTCATAAATCGCTGTCACTTTGCTGCCACCCCGCCCTCAAAGGTTAAACACGGTGCGCCAGTGGCCCAATTTTGGCGGGATTTGGACCTGGCTCGCGCTCGCCTAGAAGCGGCGGGCGCGCGACCAGGTTCAGGAGAGACCACTTGGGGACCTCGAAGGGTGCGTACGCGTTTTGGCCGCTCCGGCCGGCGGCGATCCTTTGTTCTTTGTTCTTCGCCGCCGGCCGGCGGTTACGTCGTTTTGTCGGGGCTCCGGCCTCAGCGGGCGCGCGCTACCCTCCGCGGTCTCGAAGTCCGGAGGCGGCGCCTCGCGATCGTGCACCGTATGTTCCTTTTAAGTGTTGCTTTATCTGTTCTGTGTCTTCTGCTCTGGGGTGCGAGATCGCGGGAGCGCTGGCCGAAGGGTAGGTCGGTTCTCCAAGCCTGGTTCTTTCTTTGTTTGTTCGTTTTGTGGGTGTGCCATTCGCGGCCACATTTGGCAACAATTGTATTAGCTGATTGGTGTCCTGTGTAACTATATTACGCGCGATTGGTTGTAACGAATTATTGATCTCTTGTACTAAAATCCCCCGTAATAAATCGCTAATTTGGAGAGTGTCGCCTAGGGTCTGCCTCGCTGCGCGCGACGGCTCGCCGTCCCTTCGCGGTGACGTGGCCGAGTTCTCGCGCGCAGCAGTGCGAACAGTACACGGGCGCGGGACGAACGAGGACGCGGCGCCCTGCATGAAGCTCCCAGTGCTCGAACCCGCGGTGGTGCTTGACACGACACCACAAGTTAAAAGGGAAAATTGCCTGGTGGAGTTTGGCGGAATTGTCCGGCGCTCACCGGCTGATTAGTTGTGTTTTCATGTGCGTATGTGATGTCTGTTGAGCCCACAATGAAGCAGGTGGTCATCAAAGGAAATCTTCACCAAACCGGATGGCGGCGCTGATCTCTCCGAACTGTGGCTGCAAACCTCAGCCCATCGAGATCTTTACCCCCCCGCACGAGAGACTGTTACGACCGTCCCCAGCATTGGGATTATTCCAACGTTTGCGAACCCGTCAAGGAGATCATCGACGCATTCCAGGGGTAGCATGCATTTGAGACGGCCTCGCAGCCAAGCGAGAGCAATGGTCAACGGACCGGTTTTGCGCGGAGAGGACCGAGTAGTCGTCGACTCCTCCTCCATCTCCCCATTCAGGCTCTTTCCCCTCGCCGGGAGAATTCTGGAATCCGCCGTGTGCAAGGTCTTGGTGCTGTGATTCACGACCATATTTGGGCATCGTTTTAGGTTTCGTGACCATATTTGGGCATCGTGTTAGTTTGTACCCTCTCCATGTGTGGTGTCTTTCCCCTCCCTCATGGGCGAGGCGCCGAGACCACCGTATTGGCTGAAGAAGCGGACAATGCGCCCAGGGTTGACGACGCGGCACTATAAAAGGCCGAAGACGTTCTGTGCTTGTCGCTGGTCACTTGTCTCTTGATCATTTCTAACATGTAAATAAATCTGTCGTTCGTACGAGCGCCTCTTCTCTCGGCGGGACAAAGGGTCCGATGACGGGGGCCAGCTACCAATGATGAGAGCCGCAGGACCCGGAGTCCCAACAGCTCCTACCTTTAAGGGGGGACGTGGCAATGAAAACTATCTTTGTTATTTATGGAGATAAAGTGATGAAATTTGGCATGCAGATGTGATATGTTAGGTTGATATCATAACCGAAATCGGTTTTGAGCTATCTGTTGTAGTTCTTGAGTTAAAACACTTGATAGACTCTCACTGTCATCCCAAAATTAATTAGTGAATTAGACATAAGTTCATCAAGATTTTCGCATAAGGATATTCACAAGGGCCCCTTCTGTGCCGTAAAGCTATTGGTTTATTTTTTACTATTAAAGGGGTCATGAAACGAAAATGAAACTTCCCGGTTGCAATTTTCCCTGATTTAATACGGATTAGACATACCAATTCCGAAATATTTCGGCACAGTATCCATTCTGTAATTAATGACACCCATTTGAAATCACAGTTCTTTGGAGATCGCTAGCGACCATGCGCGACCGTCGGCCACTAAAAGCACTAAAATGTGACGTCAGTGATACGTCATGTTAAGAGAAGTTACAAAGAGAGCGTTCGCTTTATTTTGCTCTGAAGTAATATAATTATAGGATACTAAAAAAAGAAAAAGCAGCAGAGCTATTTTGGCGCTCTGAGTTCTAAGCTGTACAATCACAGTGAGTGATCTGCTCGGTTCCGCTTTCAAGTACATCCGGGCTCTTTCACGTGTGTATCCATGCCTTCCCGTCGGTTTGCTGGGCTCGGTCGGTGCAGTCAGTGCAGCGTCGCAAGTTGTGTTCTACTGTGTGTTCTCGGTGGCTTAGTCCTCGCTATGCCAACTGTGTGCGTCGTCAGACAGTGCCGCACAACTTATGAAAGTGCAAACAACGTTCGCTTTCACAAGCTGCCCAGCGAGCCACAGCGGAGAGCAGTGTGGCTTCGAGCTATCAACCGCGATGGCCCCGATGGTCTGGGCTCAGAGAGTGGTTTCGTGTGTTCCAACCACTTTCTGCCAGAAGACTACCAAACCAACCTCAATGTCCTTCGGAGTCTCGGTTTGGACACAAAAAACGCTCGCCTCAAGCGTGACGCCGTACCGACGCAGAACCTCTTGCTCGACGCACCACCGAAAAAGCTCAGGAGGTGTGAGGTCATGGTCGGGGCTTCCGCTAGCGCAGGTTTTTCCACGTGGTCTCGATACAGGTGCCTCCACGGCGCAGGCTTCTTCACCGTCGTCGCCGCTGCCGCTGTCTTGCTCTGACGATGGCCGGTCTCGCACCCGCATGGGTGCGTCGGCGTACGGCTCAAAGCCTAACAGCCGACTCCGCTCTAGCAGACGACGCTGTAGTTCGGGAAGGTCAGCCATCGCCCGCTGTGTGTCCATGATGTTATGGTGTTGCCGGCACCACAATCTAAACAGTATGATGCTACGAACCACGGTCAACTAAAACTCAAAAACATCGCTGCGTCGCCATGTTTTGTCAACGACAGAGACTTTTCATTGGCTGTCTTAAAATGACGTCAGCTACACAGTTGACTGGAACGTGAGCGGGGAAACCGAAATTGCGCTTTTTTAGTAATTCAGCGAACCCAGACATCAAACGAGTCGATGTATAGTACTAAATGGACGGCCAGGATTCTGAATACACACGTAGTTGAAAATTTTTGGAGGACGTTTCACGACCCCTTTAAAATAAGCACACACAAAAATTTTTGAAATTTCTTGTACATATTGTCTAACAACTTTTACAAAAAGCCAATTATAAAAATTTGTATGACGTGCAGACAAATATGGACAGCTTTACAGCACTCACCGATGTCTCAGGACCTAAGCACAAAAAAAGGAATGGTTATATCTGTATTTGTTGTGAATACAGATATAATATATATACAGCACAGCGATGACTGACAGCAACGGTTCAAAAAATGAAAGCTGAGAAAATGGAGCTAAAAGCTAAGGAAATGGGACTCGGAAGGAAGCTGATTTTATTTTTCATTGAAGATATGCAGCTTTGCAGCTATCTTGAGCTCTATCTGTCCTCTTTATGATGACGCCAACACGGTGGCACAGTGTCAAGGGAAAACTGCAGATTTGCATTTCCTAAAGCCCAATTTTCTCATAGTGTATGATGACAGCACACTAGTAAAACTTTTTTTTACTTCTACTGCTTATTTTGGTCTAATATTTTACCATGACGTAAAATATGGTCTCAGGATTGCAGAAAAAAATCAATTGAAAAATTGAACATTTTGAACAAATTTACCATTCCCATTGCCACGTCCCCCCTTAACATGAGAACACTAAAAATTTTCCAACTGCTGTAGGCTTCCAAAGGCTTCACAAGAATACAACCCAGCAGATGCTCACACTGTCTACTACAATGCTCAGAAAAATGAGACAATTATCAGCCTCGTAGCTTTACTAACATCAATTGTAATTGCCACTCATTTACAAATAAACTCTGCTGCAGTCATCCTCGAGAGCTGGTGATGGCGCTTGTTCCTGAACTGAAGTAAGAGGGCCCACAGACACAATTTTTCAAAGCGTGAGAACTACTTATATAACATACAGTTGAAAGAGATGTACTGAGTAATGTTTTTGAAAAATGGCTTGTTTACTCTTTTTAGTATCATAGTGCACCACAATCATAAGACATTAGTGTATCCCAAGAGTAGCACCAATCAGACCAGGGAAGTGCTAACACTATACGTACGTCTTGGACAAGTTGACACCAGCCTTCATAATGCTGTCGATTCGGAGTGAGCTCACATAGGCCATTTTCTCATTGTCTCCGGGCTCCTGGCTCTCTCCTTCTTCTTCTTCGTCCTCCTCTTCCTCTTCTTCGTGTTCATCCTTCAAACAGAAGTGCAAAGCCATCACCAAGCAGCACAAGAGCTCAAAACATAGTAGAAAGAGCTTTAGCTGCTCAAAACATTTGTCCACACTGGCATGATAGGAACCCAGCATCAAAAGGAAGCAGATAAGTGCTATGGTACTCACTATGATGGTATCTCGGAAACAAAAAAAAAAAAAATGGATAAAACCTGAACAGCGCAAATGCACACTACTGCCTAGCACTAAGATGCCACCTCGAGGGCATGTGGTGTGCGTGACACTAAAATGCCGCAAGGCAGCGCAAGTGAAACAAGTGTGAAACATACATTTTTTGGCAATGTGGAATTTTACTTCCACCAGAGCAATGGCATGCTCTGAAGTGCTCAACATCCTAACCAGATGCAGCTCAACATGATTAAGAAGACAATTCTTGGGTGCATGGCTCCAAACGAGGCTATTTCAAATCTATTTGATTGATGACTCCACATCATAAGTCAAGGTGAAACCTATTCTTGTTCAAGAATTCGCAAACAGCCACTCGTGCTTTCCTTTGGAAGGTCGCAAGTTGTCCCACCTACCTAACACTGGATCACACTTGTCCATTGAAGGAGTGTTTCACAACTCGTACGGAAAGTTTACAAAATCAGTGCAGAAACTGCACTTACTAGCAAGGGTGGAAGCTTGGGCTAGTTGGTTATTATTAATTAAAACCAAGCACTGCTCAAGGCACTTGGAAAGATAACACACACAGCACTGCATGTATGGGGTTTTGAGAACTTCGACAATACAGACATCAGCTCCTCACATTTTCAAGGGTACTTAACTTGCACGCTTAAGTAATATTACCTATCCTGCTGTCAGAGCTGTTGTTTCAGCACTACACCAATTCAATTTGCCCCATGTAGGTGGAGTCTGGACAATGTACAAATAAAGTTCGCAGATACAGAAATCCTGCGTTTCCTTTTTTTCACTTTTTTTTTTCCATCTTTGCGGGACAAGCGCTCAAACAACATGGAGAAAGGAGGGCCGACTTCCTTTATTTCCTTTGTATGTGTTGTTTGAGAGCGCTTTCCGCCAAGATTAATACACACCAACTAGCCCATATGTCTGTTTTGTTGCAGTAACTTTTCTTTTTATTAGCTTTAATGACATAGCTAGACCAATGAAGTTGGTACATGCAGACGACGGAGGTCATTCGAAACTAATTTGGATTTGCGGTGGGAACAACCGAGTTGGCGCTCTATCTTCTCAGTAGAACTATCTTATCGCTGCAGCACTTCAACATACAACTTCATTTTTACCCGAACCTCACACGCTGCTTCGACACTGTCAGAAATAAGGAGCACGGCAAGAATGGTGAATTAATGAACACTTCACACGCGGTCTACTGCGCAAGCTGGCAATCACCTGTGGGGCCTTGCTTCTCGCTTTCTTGGATTTGCTCCTCACGGGCTGCAAGTACGGAAAGGTGCGAGCTGTTAGTAGGGGAGGTGCTCGGAGCAACAACCCAGAAGAGCGATCCGTGGCCAAACACCTCCCTGCTGTCACGGATAAGCATCGGTGCAGCACTGACCAGCGGGCCACCACTCGTAGCATGGTCAGCGCGAGCGGGCTGAGCGAAAGGTCGGTCCTGGTCCACACCGCAAAATCACAGCTCGTCAACAGAGAGCAAGGCCCGCATCGGCCCCGGAAAGTCTCAAGTTCCAGCGATCGCCGCAGAGGGCGAAAAAATCAATCGCATTGCGTGTGTGTCCCGAGTACAAGACATGACTGGTAGATGATAACCATAACAAATAATGATGGACAAGTTTCCTGCCATCATTTTTCTAACAGCTAGCAGTCACTGTTTCTCTTCGCCTCTTGTAGCCACGCCGAATATGCAACACGAAATCTTATGTCGCTCAGTGTACCGTTGGTACCGTCATTGCCTCACTAAGTAATCGGCAGACTAAGTTGCTTCAAAATACTGAAGTGTCGCCGTGATGCTCTAAAATACACTGTACTCTAGGCGATCAGCACTTGATAAACGATGCCCAATGGCAACAGCCGACTGCGTTAGCCCACCTACATACAAAACAGTGCCGCACAGTTTGTCTGCCTTGCTGAATAACACGGCCGGTGACAGCACAGCATGATTTACCTAGCAACGGATGAACGGCCGCTACGTGTTCGCACTTTGCGAAAAACCTGCAGCGCAGGAGCATTGGCCATCGGAGATCACAGGCTTAGTAAAAACACTTCGCAGCCGCACTGGGATTTCTTGTGCGTCCGGAGGTTCACACGAATTCCCTGTGCAACAACATTTATTTCATCGTCAACCTTACCCTTCGCGACAAGCAAAATGAGGTACTCGGTTGCAAGGACACTTTCACCCTCGAGAACACCACGTTGTTAAATCGCAAGCTAGAAAATGCAGTACTTCCAACAGCAACGCAACAATCCGCAGATCACCAAACTCTGCCGCACATCAATTTTCTCGCGGCTGCTAGGGAGCGACTAAAAAGTAGAGGTGTGCGCCGAGACGTCGGCGCGCCGCCGCCGACACTTATCGCTGCGCCGCCGCCGCCGAGGCCAACTGATCGGCGCGCCGCCGCCGCCGCCGCCGACGTATCCGACGTATCCTCTCGGCGCGATCGGCGCGCCATTTAAGTGCGATTAATTTTTTTTCAGCAAATCTAACTTTGTTTGGCACCTTCTGCCCCCACTAAAGGCTCGGTTCTTTAATTCTGCCCACTAGGTGTACGAAACACCTCAAACGATTCGCCTGCCGCTTCAAGTTAAATCACTGGACCACAAAAAGTTGTGAAGTGTTCCCAACAATGCGGAAAGGTAGTGTTGCATTCAAGATCAACGGGAATGTCAAGTAAATTTAGTGACAGCGCCAACGGTGGTTTTTGGCGAGGACTGTCAACATATTCTGGCTGACGATCTGCTCCCTCAAACAAAATGTGTTACATGAGGCGGGATTTGAGGGTAATATAAGGCGGCGGAGAGTAAAAATAAATATGTGAAAGCGAGTCGAGGAACAGCGGCAGTTCAAGGGGAAAGGGCGGGCTGTACGAATGGAGGCGGGCGGGATTAACCTATTGTACAAGCTTGACTTTGATTCGATGCGGATGGAAGGAATTAATCGCTTATATTGCTCAGCAGTCTAAATAAGCCATAGCTGTTTAGGGTGTATATTTAGAAAAAAAAAAATCAGTTAAGAAACTGGAATATATGGAGGATAAGCCTTTAATGAAGAAAGAAAGAGAAAAGGACAATAGACGAAATGCACAACATATTGTAACAGAACAGAAAGGATCCCCAAGGGTGGCAGGTTCAGCAAGGTCGACAGCTGGATGATATGGTGATCACCATATAGTTCGTGTGAAGTAACGCACAGAACAGGACAATGCGGACAAAACACTAAAGTGTGGTTACGGGTGTATAATGTCTTGTGTTTCCTCCGCTTTGTCCTGCATTCCGGGCGATGCTCCACGCCAGGATATCAAACTGAGTTATCTTCTGCCTTTCCTTCGTCCGTTTCCTATCTCGGACTAAATTCAACTATCTAGATCTAGGTGCCGTTTTGTCACAACTGTGTTTGAAACAAGACATCACTAACGTAGCTTGCTGGGCGAGTTGGTTCATAATATTCTTAAGAGGAAACAACAACAACAACAAAAAAAAAACACGAAGACAGCGAAGGAGAGCAACACAAGCGCGCGCTGGACTTACAACTGAATGTTTATTGAAGAAAGTCCTCACACACATGAACCAGCAGCGCATATGCGTAAATAGGCTATCTGACTGATCACGTTGCGCAAAATTTTACACAGCTAGGACAGTTGAGAAGGGACGAACACGAGCGCTCGTACGTCTTCGTCCCTTCTCTTGTCATGTACGTGTCAAATTCTGCGCTACGTGATCAGTTATGCAATACCAACATGCCCAACTTCATACAACTTGTAGGCTACCTGAGACGTGTTACAGTTGCACAACTAATTACAAAACCAAGAAACGTGTCAAAGTGGTACAAACAGCCCATTTCCACGAAATACCAAAATATCAACGTCCCGTGCACCCGCTATCTAGAAATGCGAATTGTCTATCTGTAAGGAAAACTGAGCGATCACGCGATCACAAAACACGTTGCCTTGTTTTTTGTTTTGTTTTTTATTTCGAAGGCTTCACAAATATGTCACGTTCAATCTCATTATTCCTTTGCCAATGACACTCACTGATTTGAAATCAGGGGCGCAGCCACAGCCTTTGCAGTGTAGAGGTAATTAGTTTCCACCAGTGCCTGTAGGGAGTAGATTTCGGCGTCCACGCGATCTGCCGCATGACAAGGGAATTCGGTACTCTACTGAAATTTAACCTCTGCAGTCTGCACTGCAAAGGCTGTGGCTGCGCCCCTGATTTCAAATCAGTGATTGTCATTGGCAAAGGAAGAAATAAGATTGAACGCGAAATTTGTGAAGCCAAATATAAACATTTAGTTGTAAGTCGAGCACTTCTTGTCCTGTCTGGTTGTTATCCTCTTGTTGCCTTGTGCTGGTTCCCTCTTAAGGACATCACTAAATATCATCAAGATTATCGTCAATCGGCCGCATTACAATCCCCGCCCCCCCTCTTCTCCCGCTATTTTTCCATCATGCACATGCACGTGCGGAAGGCCTTCACCATCGCGCGAACTGAACGAAAGAAGTGTTACACCTTTCGCGCCCACAAATTCTACAGACAGAGCCTTCTTTCACCATGTACAATTCAGATTTCAGGAAGGTAATTTCGAAAAGAGCCACACTTCACTACGCGTAGCCACGTACCGTGCTCTGATGCTGACCCAACAGACGCGTGTTCGATCCTACCCGCGGTGCTCGCATTTTGACGGACGCTAAATGCAAGAGGCCCGTGTATGCATGCGATGCCAACAGTGCACGTCAAAGAACCCCAGGTGGTCGAAACTTCCGGAGCAGTGCACTGCGGCTTGCCTCATGTACATATTGTTGTCTCAGTACGTGAAACGCCAGAAACTACTGCTACACACTGTACGTGACTTGAGATAAATCGATATTGAACAGCGCAAAAAACGAGACACAAAGAAAGAGACTGCACAACACGAGCGCTGACTGCAACTAAATGCTTTATTCAAGCACAAAGAAAAGAAAAAGAAAAGAAGGAAACAGAAATGCGCGCGCACCCTAAGCACATGACAAGCGATTGCAGGCATACAGCAAATTTAAGTATTGTCCAAGTAAGCCATCTCACAATCGAGCAACGCATCGATGGAGTGCTGACACACGTGTCACCATTTTTGCTGATAGCAAAAGCTTCAGCTATCTCTCTGATTCGCGCCTCATTGCGTCCAAAAACTTTTCTGCCCGAACCAAATCTTGTGTCCACAAAATGTCCTCTAGCCTCTTATCTCAAGTTCAGCGTCTGAAACACGCGGCCTTCCCTCTTGACGCCATTGTTTCTGCGTCATTAAAAATTATGAACAAAGTTAGAAATAGAAAGGGTCCAGAAAACCGCTAGATGACAAACGGGGAAAGGGTAACGAACTGGCGGTGATCCCGTATATTCATGGCCTTTCTCACCGTATTAAAAAGATTGCACACAAATTTAATATTAACGTCCACTTTTCCGCTAAGAATAAGCTGAATACCCTGTGTGCCATGGAGAATTGATAAATTGTCCTCAGCTGCGAGTGGGCACAGTATCAAGAATCAAGAAAATTTATTTCCAACATAAAGTTGGGGGTCACCCCAGGCGAAAAGCGGCGAAATGCAGCTTGAAGGTGCCTGGGGGCCCATACACAAGGCAGCGTACACATACATTTCTAGGCAACATAGGGTACTTAATGAAGAAAGGATATTTAAAGTAGTAAAAAAAAAACAACTAAGGACATAGAATACTGGTAAACGTAAGACATACATATATACACTGTATACACGTGCATACATAAACGGAAAGGTAAGTATACTAAAAATGACGTCGGATCATGATACGTACATTTAAAACGTGCTTGCTGTAAGCAGATTTATATCGAAACATTTTTTCCGCACAATTGTTTAAAAAAATATATTACATTGTACGGTGAAAGAAGTGTGTGGTGGTAAGAACAGATACCACTGTTCAGTACAGTTCAGACATAAAATAATCACGCAACTTTTTTTTACAAACATTGTTAAAATCGATACCCTGCTTCTCATATTTGTTTAAAAGATACGGTACATTGAAAGCCAGTGATTGTGCGCCATCGCGGTATGTTTTGAAAGCTTCGATTACAATTAGAACAAGAAGTTTATTTACAGAATTTACAACTGCCTTGAGACGTGATTCTTGGCTCGTGGCTCAAAAGTATCTGCCTCGTGTCGTCTCCAAGTTCCCCCGCACCGGCCACTCTCTCACCATCGTGGTATTTCTTCTGTTTTGCTTCCATTTTCACTTGTTGAACGCCACGTGCGCAGTCCAGATGCCTTTCCAGGAAAGCCCCCCAACCCCGTCGCGGCTGTTTCTGCCGTGCCTGAGAGGGCGGTGTGGTGTACAGTTACGTTGACAGGAGGGTAGGACTGCGTGCCTGCGTGGGGGGCTGTGAGAGACGACCTGCGTCCCAATGCTGAGATGTTTCGTCTTTGGGGACCCGGGGTGAGGCTACTGGTGGTTGGGGTGGGGTTCCCGCGTGAGGCTAGGGGAAATCCTTAACACGGTACTAACCATTTCTCGTGGCCTCTGGTTCGATCGCTTATCTGTTTTTTTTTAACCCGCAGTTATTACTTAGAAAGTTCATAGTACTTTTGTTTGAAAAGAAAAACGAATGCAATATGCGGTACGGATACATGAGAGTGGCATTTATTACTTGATAACGGAGAAAAAATTCTTTAGTGGGATGAGCGTAGGAAACGTTAGCGATGCATCGTAATGCTTTCTTCTGTAACAAGAGGATTCTACGCAGATTTGTTTGCGTAGTTGTTCCCCACACAAGTGTACAAAAGTTTACACGAGCGCTAAACAGAGCGTTATATATTTGCGCTTTGATCTTGCTAGGAAAGAAATGGCGGCACCGCGATAGCGCTCCCGTAGCTGAAGACAGTGATCTAGAAAGATAGTCAAAGTGAGCCGTCCACGTCATATCAGCAGAAAGGACGACGCCAAGCGATTTATGCATTTCCACAAGCTCGATTACACTCCCACCAAGACACAAGTCTGCTGGTAGACGTGCATGTTTGTTTTTGGCCCTAAATAAGATGGCTTTAGTTTTGCCAGCGTTGATTTTAAGCAAGTTAGTATTCGACCACTCCCAAAGATCTGAAAGGGCTTTTTGAGACTTAGTAAAAACTTCATTAATATCATGGCCGGTTACGAACAGACTTGTGTCATCCGCGTACGTTACAATGGAAGAGTCATTATTTAGTTCAGTCACCTCGTTTACGTACACATTAAAAAGAAGTCTGTTATAAAATAGGAATGACGTCACATATGGCGCGTGTCATTGGTGGAAGGCAATCGTTCGATTTAGTGCGGCGACGTTGTAATAAGGGGAGCGTTGTAATAAAACACGCTCGCTCTTGCGCGCTTTCTCTTTCGCTCGGGAGCGGACACTTTCCCTGCATTTCACCGATCACAAAGTGGTGATAATGGAGGGAGCACGTAAACACCGCATGCAGTCAGTCCCTTGCAAAAGCAACGTACGTATCAATCAATCAATCAATCAATCAATCAATCAATCAATCAATCAATCAATCAATCAATCAATCAATCAATCAGTTTTATTGTGTAACATACATATAATGACTGATTATTATACAGGTAGGACCCCAGAGCCCAGTGAAAGGCAGTTGCAGTTGTAGTTGTAGTGTACTCAATTCCGATGTCGTGCGGTAAAGTGTACGTGGTAGGGGCGTAGCCAAGGGGGGGTTGGGGGGGTTCAAACCCCCCCCCCCGGAATTTTTTAGTTTAGCCTGCTTATATATACACGCACACATACAAGGGCGTCCGCAGAACTTTTTCCAGGGGGGTGCATCAGCAGAGTGTGGGGGAGGGGAGGGGGGCAAGCAGCATAGGTAGCTTTTGTTTCATTGCCGTGACATGACCGGCAAGATTAGTCCATAGCAGTATGTAGCGTGCAAAGTTGGCTGGTAATCCTGAATGATGTTTCACGCGGATATGCGGGACTGGAGTGTGCTAATCAAGCTGTGTAGCTCACTGCTACTGCATAGAAAATTATTATCCAAAATTCCAAGGGGGGCAGCTGCCCCCCCCCTTGCACCCCCCTCCGGACGCCCATGCACACATACAAACGCACGCACGAACATACATAAAGTATGGTTGAACCCCCCCGCCCCCCCCCGAAAAAAAATTCTGGCTACGCCCCTGATACGTGGGGCAAACGGGGCGCTGCCTCAACATTCGCCTGCGCGAGCATCTCCCCACTAGGGAGGGCAAAGGTTCGTCGCAGCGCCCCCCCCCCCACTGATTTTGCGCCCCCCCCCTCTTGGGTGACTAGAAGGGTCAATGTACCGGGCAGATTTCGCGCCCCCCCTCTTAGGTGATTAGGGGGGGGCGGCCGCCCCCCCCCCCTCTGCGCACGCCTATGATCATAGCTCCCTCAAGTGTGCGCCGTATTCGCATTTGGCCGCCCACTGTGCCGCTTGTGGCTGCTCACCGGAGTTCTGCCGCACGAACACTGTTTTTGGACACAATGAGGCGCGAATCAGAGAGATAGCTGAAGCTTTTGCTATCAGCAAAAATGGTGACACGTGTGTCAGCACTCCATCGATTGCGTTGCTCGATTGTGAGATGGCTTACTTGGATGATGATGATGAAAACATTCCTTTATTAAAATTTAAAGAAAACGGGGAGGGTCCCTATTCCGGGACTCCTATGGCAACCTCTGCGATAGCCCGGACAATACTTAAATTTGCTGTATGCCTGCAATCTCTTGTTATGGGCTTAGGGTGCGCGCGCATTTCTGTTTCCTTCTTTTCTTTTTCTTTTCTTTGTGCTTGAATAAAGCATTTAGTTGCAGTCAGCTCTCGTGTTGTGCAGTCTCTTCATTGTGTCTCGTTTTTTGCGCTGTTCAATATGAACCCCAACCAACTAGCCCAACTCTCCCTTTTCCTGAGATAAGTCCCCTTCTTTTTTTTAATTTTCAATATCTAGGCTGAAAAACAAAACATTTACGAAACGTTTTCCAGTTCTCTGACTTTCAATACATCTCTCTGTGCGGTTTTCTCAGCCCTTAGTGTTAAAAGTCCTGAATTTCAGCCAGTTGTGGTTTCGGTTTCCACGCCGCCGGCGCCGCCGCCGCCGACGAAAAGTGGTCGTGCGCCGCCGCCGATGATGTACCCGGCGTGCGCCGACGACGCCGCCGCCGCCGACTCGGAACGACCCCCACGCCGCCGCCGGCCGAAACCGCCACGGCGCCGTGTCTGTGCCTTCGTATTTGGCTCGGTACGTCTTGGTCCGCAATTGGCCTCGAGGCCCACCACTGGAAACACCGGCGCCACCGTCGGCGTGACGTACTTGGCAGGATCACGTTGTCTCCGCGGCCGCGTCGGCTGCTTGTGGCGCACTGCCGCGTGCTTTGAAAACGAGTTTCAAGTCCCACATGCGCTGCGGTCTGTTCAAATTCGGAAGTTTTCTCTCATTTTCTACTCAATTGAAACCATTGTAATAGAGTGGCTGCCTCCGAAGGCGACGAACATGGGGCTCTACCGCTCGGTGCCTCAGCGCCGCGCTTACGCAAAGGAACCCAGTGTCAGCCAGCACTGGTAACCGCGGGACAAGAAACAGCGTGAAGCATGGGTTGTAAAGCTAAGAACCGGCAAGTAGCCATCCGCTACGAGTCTTGTGTGCAGCAAGCACTTCCGCGACGAAGACTTTTGTTACTGCGTCGCGCCTGCGATGTTCGGTGAGTAGCAGACAGCGCGCACTGAGACGATGGCTCGCGCGCGCTTCCCGCCGGCAAATGATGCTTATCTGCCACAGGATGGTAAAAGCGATACATTTTACCACGTGCGATGCCATCTCAGAACCCTCCAATGCGACCTCTTGATCGTCGGCCCCGTGCTCAGCGTCCACAAAATCGGCTGCAGATGCGCAAGTCATTGTTTAGATACGTTGAATTAAAAAACGCACAGGGTCCCTTATGCATTCGTTAAAGATGACTAGAAGGCGAAAGCCATCTTCTCCTTGTCAGTCGATGTATTGATTCTCCCGCGTTACTGTATTTTCTTTCTTTTCCTAGGCGTCGCATGCTACTACATGCTCGCTCGTAGACTGGTTCTTCTTCCACCAGCAATCTCGAAATGGTGAAGATTTGGTCTATGAATTTTGATGACAGAGAGCGGCAAGTTCACTGGAATGCGAACGGAACGATAATTAAGGAGCATTAAAAAAAGGCGTCGCATTTGCTCACGTTTTGTGTAAGCACCAAACGAAACGAATGCGCGGAATAAAGAAACATAAGCAGCGGCATTTGCCCGCTGAGAAGACCGATCAATACGCAGTGCGAGACAACTTGTCAAATGACATTGAAACGTACCCGAATTTAGACCAAAAAAGAAAAAAAAAAACACTGAATCGTCGGGACGGCATCGCAAAGTTGTCATGCACACCGAAGCCGCAGTTGTAAGGAAATTGTTTTTGAACTGCTCTGATAGCGTCCGCGCAACAGTAGTTGTTTGTTTACTAACAAATTCTCATGTTTTGCGGCCTAAAGTTCACAGCGCTGTGCCAAAACGCGCTCGTAGCAAAAGCGAAACCATCAGTAAGAACATGCATGCAGACGCTCATACATGTAGAGGCACCGTCAGTCGTCGCGAACCCGCGCGATCGCTGGCTTGAGGCTTCTTTCTGTTATGCTCCGTTTGGTTATACAGGCAGTCTACTCTAACGAGATATTTCCCATAGTTTGCACTCAGCGAGTGCAAACTCCAACGCGGTGACAGCGTGTCCAACGCGGTGACAGCGTGAAACGGGTGCTCGGTTTTCTGCGAAGAGACAGCGACTGTAGACAATCTTGTGCTTTCAGCTCGTCGAAAATGATTATCTTGACAGTAAAGAACACAGTTCATTTCGAAAGTACTTACAGAAATGCCCTGGAGGGCTTCCGCGAGGTGTTTTTGTAGAGCGCCGACAGCAAAACCTATGGGGAGCGCGCCGGCGGCATCCTGCCTAGCACGCAATCGAGGCGCGCCCGATAGAGGGCGACTCCGTAACTCCTCGAGGCCAAGCCAATACTCCCGTCCTGGCCTCAAACAGCAGAGAACTACCCCGAGAATTATCGTAGATCTTTTCTTTTGCAATTTCCTGCTTGAAAGTTCGGTAGGTCTCCAGTGATGATGTAGAGTTACTGTATATGCTACCTTGGTAGCATATACAGTAACTCTATGATGATGGTACTTGCAGCGCCATCTCGCCTCGCTTTATTGCAGTTCAGTACGCCGCCGCTACCCTTAAGGTACAGTTTCCGTTCTCTAAAGTGGTAGATGTTCTCTGCCCGCATCGCCCGTATCGTCAATGGTCCTGGCCACAGGATTAACCCAGCCACTTCAGCGTTATATAAAAATAAAATGCAGCGCTATTTTGTGGACCACATATTGTTCGCTCTTCACTGTTCTCCCTCGTGTGATTCGCGCTTCTCAGTTTATTTCTTGGTCAACAGAGAACGCGACAATCAGCACACTCCCGCAACTTCGGCCAATGGCGTGTCAGGATTTTCGCAACTCGTATGATTGAAGAACGGCAGTGTCTCGTACGCCCAGGGCGCACGAGACAAAATGTGGCAAAAGCGTTCGGCGCACCCATATAGCCGCTTAAAACTGGCTTGACTTGGCTTGAAGCGTATAAGTAGGTGGCGGCAAAGTAGCTCGGCTGGAAATTTTTTTAGGCGGCTTAGGTAGTGTGGTTACCGTAGAGTTTCTCACTAACTTGTGAAAACTCTATGGTGGCTTGTTCTCCGTGTGTGTGCGTTAGCGAGAACCGCCTCTGCCCGTGGGGACGTGGTCGACGTGGTCGCGTTGTGTAAGAGTAGAAGGTGATTCATATGCAAGTCGTTGTGCCTTTGTTACTTCCTGCGATGTCGTCGTGTTCAGTAGACGCTTTTATGAGCGGAGGGACCTTCTCCGCGGTGCTTATATTAGGTAACGCCCAACGTTACTTGTTGGTAACGTCAATATCCCGAAGTGTTGGCCGATTGATAATGAGCTGTGCGAACATGAAATAAAAGCCATGTGTTATGCGATTTTGCGTGGATGTGTGGTAAGTGCGTGTGTTGCGTGATCGAGGATCGATCGCTATCAGTTGGACTGTCATTTGGGCGAATTTGTCTTGCGTAACTGCGCGCGACCGATATGGAATGCGCAAGTTGGCAGCGACGGTATATGAACAGGCGTTCGCCCGACGTTATTGACCGAGTGGCTGTTTAACGATGCTGTCGCCGATGATGACAATCGTTTTTCTAAGCAGTGTCTGTTTAGCTAGTTGTGTACAAATGAAAAGGGAAATAAAATAGATATTTTATTGCAAGGAGCATTGTCTAGCTTACATTCACAACACCTAAACTTCTTTCTAAATGTCAACATTGCCGCAACACAGTTGTGTCATGCGGTGAAGTGCACGGAATGTATTGCAGTGAAGCATACATAGTACGCGCGCGCGTGTGTGTGCCTTAATTGTACACGCGCCGTCCTCTGTCTCATTAATTAGTGCTGATGCGGTGGCCAGCATCACCACCAACTCCAGCCTCTGTAACGAGCCCATATCAATTTACTTTTTTTAAAAATGTGGCAAGCGATTCGCAAGGCAGTAATTCTGCTAACTTATTGCAGGATTAATTCAAAATTGTTGCATCGCACCCTTAAAGAAGTGCGAAATGCCTATGACAGACCCCAGTGGTACTTCAGATTTCGTGCCTTCACATATATATGCTCCAAAATGAAAATGATTATTAAGGAAGTATATACTCAGGCTAGGTATAGGAGATGATCATCAATATTTCATTAATTTTCTCTGAAAAGTAGTAGCTTATGGTTCACATTATTGCGTTCTTTCGAGTAATCAAGAAAAATAGATATTGAAGCATGGTCAAAAATTATGGGTGCAGTTGGTCAAGGAAGCAAGTTGAGCTTTGCAAGAAAATGATTTATGAAAACTATGCTGTGCCAGAACTAACAGCAAGGTGGTATCAGGAAACTTATGGTGACCTGCGATTATAGCATGCGTTGAAGCATCTTACGGGGGCTGCTTCTTGGAAATAAGGGGTGGTAATTAGGCAAGTGCCTGTTATCAGATAGGGAGATGCATCATCAAATCTTCAAAAAATAGCTATCAAGGGGATGCTAAAAATTTCTTGAAGGAATTAACACAACGCAGTACTTATTAAAGCCGCCAATTTAATGAGGTTAGCACTGGGGCTAGCAGGTATCTTAAATGAGCTGGCTACTTTAATAATACCCCTCGTAGGTCAATAATTATTGGATTCACAGCATGGTATGGATGAGATAGGATTATGCAAATGGGACAATTAGAAGTAATGAAATTATTGAATATACTTTGTTAATAAAGCCTGGACAGTCTTAATGCAGAATGAGGTTTCTATCAGGGTGAATTTACTTTTGCTAATGCTTCTGGTGGCATCATTGCAGTTTATATTCACTGGCTTCATGCACTGTATATCAAGCACCACTGATGACACTCTGGTTTTTGCAAAGTTATTGTACTGTTTAAAAAAAAATAACATCAAGAAACTACATGCTTTCTTACACTTTAATCAGGCATATGATTTGGGACTCTTTAGTGAATTGTATAGGGGAGGTCTGTGTACAGAATATCCATGGTAATCATTTAACGCTCTGTTCGTTTGCGTAATGTTTGAAGCCTCTTTTTCTATTCAAAATTGCTACGGAGCAAGAAAAATCCAACACCAGAATTGGTACTTGGGTAAAGCAGGTAGTAAGAGCAAGCTCAATCACAAGCCGTTCAGGAGCACCACTGAAGAAACTAATACCTAGAGGGCAAAACTTCCAGTGCACCAAGAAGGGGATGGGAGGAGGGTGCAGGTTAACGTTTCAAGAGGGCATCTCCTCACCATCATCCTTCGCCAGCCACGAACTTGTACTGTCTACGTTTATCAGACTCCTGCTAACACAAGACAGACAAGGTATATAAGTTGCTTCTTTATTGCAAGATGGCACATCAGACCTTTTCAGAATTCCCTCACCGCAAGCCGTTAAGATTGCCTAAAAGCCTTTCCTTGTGCGGTGTCCCTTTTTTGTTCCCACACAGTTGTCGCAAGCAAAAGTATGCAGCTTGTCACAGGCTAGCTGGTGCCACACAGGGATGGCTCCAGCCATCGTGATGTGTATTCCACTGGAGCTGTCAGACACTGTACATTCATGGTCTGGTGTGCTTGTTTAGGACTTTAAAGATGTAAACAGTGACCACTTCTGTTTTGTCCCTTGCACACTTGCACAAGAATTTGACACAGACGTTAGTTCTGGCAATACTGCCACAGGTGGTAAGAGGTACCTTGAAGTTGTAAACAGTGACTGCTTGTGTCACACACCTGCACAAGATTTTGACAGAGACGTTAGTTCTCGCAATCCTGCCACGGTGGTAAGAAGGTGTACAACCACAGGAACACCATGGCAAAGCAAGCTGAGGTTCATATTGAATATAATATTCCACTTGCAATACAATGGTAATTAAGTACTCTTGCATTCATTTGCAGTGTCAGGCATCACATCATTCTGCCTAACCCTGATCTCTTTTACCTATCGTCTACATAGTTTTCCAGGTTGGTGACAGTACAAAAAGAAAAAAATCTTTGTGGGAGCACCACATTTTAATCTCACAAGACTCCACTAAAGCACTTACAACATATGCGAACAGTGATATCCTAAATGTCAGCGCTTTTTGTGCTAACAAAGGTAAGCTGCTTGTTACCTTCGGCCTGTGATCCTACAGGAGCTTTAGCATATGCCCTGTTGTCATCTTGTGTCAACGATGCCACATACAATAAATAGTTCAACAAAGCTTATAACTCGGCAAGATGTACGTGCATATCTTCAGGGAGGTAATAAAATGCAGAAGTGACCACTCACGACAAGAAACACAGGATATGTGTTAACTTCCATCAATCTTTATTTGTGGCTTTGCCAGCAAATATGTAAGGGAGCAGACTAGGGGTGTGCGAATATTCGAAATTTCGAATATTTTTCCAATAGTGTTTGCTATTCGATTCGATTCGCACTGGAATTTTACTATTCGAACCTATTCGAACTTCCCAAAAACAAATACAATCAACGTCCGATTGAAAGTGACCCCTTTAAATTTTAATATGCTTCACCTCATTACACTCTCGTTATGCGGCAAAGCTGCCTTTCAAGCTCCGTTACGGTCGAACATTGCCAAGAGACAGTCAACGCCCGAATGAAGTGGTCCCAAGATTTTGAATATTCTTCACCTCATCACACACCGGTATTGCGGCAAAGCTGTTTTTCAAGTTTCGTTACAATCGAACTTTGTCAAGACACAATTAGTCAACGTCCGATTTGAAGTGGTCGCTAGATTTTCAACATGCTTCACCTCAATACATTCTCGTACTGCGGCAAAGCTTCCTTTCAAGCTCCGTTACGGTCGCAAATGTATTAACTCAAGAAAACGCTGGTTCCAACATGAAGATGAAAGATCTGGCAAAGTTGGAGGCTCAATAATTGCTGTTTTGGGCCTGAAATTTGGGCAGGAAGTCCGAAAAATCGGACGCCGAAGCTTTTTAGCATCCAAAATTTCAGATGTTCTTATATATCGACGTCTACAAGGCAGATTTGGAACTCCAGACTTGAAAGGAGCACGCCCTTGTCCGCCACATCAGTTGGGCTTCCACAGGAGTTGAAAGAGGAGGAGAGGCTGAGGAAATGACATCTTTGTCTATCACGTGTAAAGTGTTGTCGGCAACACTTTGAATGCACCAAATTATGTTCATAAATAGAATTCGGCCTCTACATTGCCTCATCCTTGATAAGACAACTATGAAACACCATCCGACCAGTCCTTCATCAGCCTAGCAAAAAGAAACACTTTCATGTTGATATCTCGTAAGAATATGCTTACGAATCCTCTCTAACCTTTTTTCTGCGATTTCACTTCGAAGCATTCGAAAAATATTCCAGAAATATTCGAGAAATATTCGAAAAATATTCGATTCGATTTGATTCGCACTCACACTTTAATATTCGAATTCGCTTCCCACCCAAAATTTTGCTATTCACACAGCTCTTGAACAGACACATGCGCAGTATGGCAAGGTGCAACGTCACAGCCATTTAACATTAACAACCATCACAAGAGAATGCTGAAGAAACTTTTCTGCCTTTCCGAGTTTCAACAGATGGGTCACTAATACACACATCACTCCTTCCCCATCATGAAATGCTTCCAACAGTTCACATGCCATTCTCTCACCACCCGTGCCTCGAATCCTTACCTCATATTTATTCTCAACTGACATGCTCTGCCACTCATGCAACAATAAGACAGATTTGCCTGTCCACTCTTAACAGCCTGTAAGTACACTCCTAAGAACTCCCCCCCCCCCACCCCCTCCACCCTCCCATTGGTCATAGGCCAGATGGGTCATCATATTATTCACCTAGCTACACAACTGTGCTTGTCGAGCATGAATATATGTGAACCATACAGTTGTTTTGCAATAAGCAAATGTAGTACAACACTCTCTATGAAGGCTTGGTTAAAATAGTTTATGATCATGGCACAGAAGCGTGAACTGTTGGGCTAGTTTGTGAGACATGTTTTGAAATAGAAGAGTGAAAACTTGTCAATGTGAGTGAAAACAGCTACCCTAGAAAACTTGTCGATGTAGCACATCAACGAGTTTTTGCTCTTCTATTCCAAAACATGGCACAAAAGCTTTCTCTAGGAAACACGTAAAGCCAACATGGAGAATTATATGCACCAGGAAAATTCCGACACTGCAAATATTCTATGGGTGTGCAAATATTCAGTGATATAACACATCGAATTGAATACTGTCATATTCGGTTCAGTATCCATTATGCGTAAAACTGAATATTTTGTTAATAGCTTACGAATGTTTCAAAATGTTAAGTACACCAAAATAAACAGAAAGCTTGTGTAAAAGTATGACAAATTTCATCCCTGCTGGTAGATTATATGCACTCAACATGAGAGCTTATGTAGTGCAGCTGGCTACTTCGCTCTAGGAAAGTGATTTTACCAGCTATACAATGGCCACTTACCCTTTCTTAAGAGTTCTGTGGATTCGAAGGGCCTAATTACTTCCTAGAGATGCTGTATTTCTGTTTTTAAAGTTTCTAGGCGTTCTTATCTATACCTTAAATAGACAGGCAACCAAATTTTAACGTACCTGTTTATTTTATTGCAATGGAAAGCTTACAATTCAGCTTACAATTCAGAGTGTCTAATCATGCAATGGCAACAGGGAAAAGGCGATGAAATATTTTTTATCATATTTGTTGCCGATGGAGTCTTATACACAAGACATGTTGCAAACAGTGGCCGACAGCTTCTGGTGTTATTTGCGCCAGGTTCTGCCATGACAGAGTGCATGTCTGAAATGCCTTTTAAACGTGGTGCATGCACCACTTCTCAGCATCAATTCCTTTTACTGCGTAATAAGCAAAGAATTCCTGTGGATGCGTTTTACCTAGGAATTCCAACATAATAGCGAATGTAATTTGGCATAGGCTGTAAAAGTTAACATTCAATCAGTCATACATTCTTACCTTTCTAGGCCAATTTTTGTTCATACCAAGTGAACAAGAAATGAGTTAGGAGCGACGGCGCATCATACGACACGTCGCCAGCCACCCCGACTCTCCCCATTTGGTTGGGCACCTTGTGTTCTCAGACACGGCTTTGGTTGCAGCAGTGCTGCTTCAGGACATTTTACGTTTGCGAGTTTTTGTTTTTTTTTTCTAGTACCATTATTTTCTGTATCTGTGCCATATTTTTGTACCGTGTTTTTTGCCACCATTTTGTTGGTGCAGCCTCCGCATGAGACATAAAGGCTTGCACCTTAAAAAAGCAGATGAACGCACATATTTTTACTTTCCCTTTATGCCAATATTAAAGTGATAGCTAGCAGTACACGCAAACCAGTGAGCACAACATATAACATACCCCTATGGCTCAGTGTAGACTGCACTGCTAATTCATCACAACTATATGTGCTTTTTAACCTTAAGTATGAGGGCGACCTTTTTTTTTCAAAGCCCACTTGGTCGCAAAATTTCAACCAAAATGAAATTCAAAACTGTTTTATTTGGAACACTTAGACATACTTTCCAGGTACCTCTAAACTGTCGTCACTCCAACTGAGACATTTATCACAGCGTGGCATAAACTTTACTCACAGTAAAGTTTATGCTGTGCAGACACTTTACTAAGCAGATAGCTATGTTATTTTAGGTACTTTACTATGCATATAGGTTATACTAGATACTTTACTATGCAGATAGGTCAAGCAAATCTTTGGCTAGGGCATAGTAAAGTATCTGCTTGAAAGCTATTTTTCTTTTACAGCAGAGTAGAGTTACCATAGAGGTGTTATGCTTGAGGTTTATCATAGAAAATTATCATCATGAACCAGCACACGCTCTCTTCGCCGTCTTCTTCCCCTTCTGCTTCGCTCCCAGAACAGGCGCACCTATTTCTGCAGCACAGGGTGCCATAACTCGGATGGGCGAGAGAACGAGTATAGAGAGAAAGAAAGAGACAAACAGAGAGAAAGAAAGAAAAAGAGAGAAATTCTCGGCAAAAATATTTCTTGGCGAGGCAAGACTCAAATCTGCGGACCAACGAATAGAAGGAAAGCGTTGTCACCACTCGGCTATCCAGTCACGTTAGCAGAGCATAACATAGCCTTGTATAGTATATAGTATAGCAAGGGGGTGGGAAAGGGAACTGAGGATGAGGAGCAGAGATGTGAGTGTAAGGAGAAAGGAAAGGAGGAGGGGAGAACGAGGACAGAGAGTGATGGAAATAGAAAGAAATAGGAAGAAGAGAAAGAGATTGAGAGAAAGGGAAGAGAAAAAAGGATAGAAGGTGAGGGGATGACTACAGAGAGCGAGCAAGAAAGGAAAGAAAGAGAGAAAACGATAGAAAGACAAAGAAAGAAATAAACAGAGAGAGAGCAAGCACTGCAAAGTCACAAAGAAAAAAGATAGAAAAAGAGAGAACAACGAAAGGGTTGGGAAAGAGAGAGCTTAGAGGATAAAAGCTCAACAACTCTGCAGTGACCCTGCCTTGCATTTGAAAGCGGCGCTCTTTTCTTTCTTCTTCTCTTTTCTTGTTTTTTTTTGAGGGCCTATCAGTTTCTTAATCAATTAAAGCCATAGTGAAAGTCTGACGTTGTGTGCAGACGTGTTGCACAGCACCTCTCGTACGTCCTCCGATCGTGCGAGGTAGCAGTTGTGAATTCCGAGCACACACTGGGCACATAAACATGCCTCGAACAATTAAGTCTCCCACTATGTGTGACGTGCGTGGTGTCATTTGATTTCTGCATGCAGCAATACAGCCGAAATTCATCGTTGAAAAGTATTGTGTATGGTAAAGCCTTCATGAGTGACAGCAAAGTGTAGCAACAGTGCAGGAACATTGAAGCAGAATGTGTAGACAACAGTGAGCGGCATACAGAATTGGCTGAAAGGTGGCTGTCTTCAATGTGGGGGCCATAAAGAACGCTGGCACAACGCCACAATAAATGCCTCAGTTGCAGTGGCGACTATGAACAGGGGCAACTGGAAAGTGTTTCTACATGTTCCAAACATAAGCGTCTTTAATTTCACTGTGGTTTTCACCTTGAACGAATTAGAACTTGAAAACAAACATAGCCCTCGTATGTTTAAAACAATTGCAGCAAGGCTGGTGATAGGTCAGCAACAAGCTTAGCCACGCCTTCATTGTCGTCCATTATGTGCACACAATATAGGTAGTTTGGGGAGGCACAACTATTTGACTGACTATACTGGGAAGCTAACTGGCAACCCTGGGCCAGTGTGGCTTTGGAAGATGGGCCCCACCTACGACGAACCACCCTTTTACAGCACAGCTGTTAAAGTCGAGGTTGGCCGTGTGCCGTAGATAGAAAATGATCATCATCATGAACCAGCACATGCCATCTTCGTCGTTGTCGTCGCCTTCTTCCTCTTCTGCTTTTTTACCAGAAGACGCGTGCCGATTTGTCCGGCAAATGATGCAATAACTTCATGAGCGAGAGAACCATAGCACAGAGAGAGAGAGAGAGGAAATAAACAGAAAAAAATAGAAGGAAAGAGAACAAAAAATTCTTGGCGAAAAAAGAAATTTTGTCGAGGCGCGATTCGAACCAGTGAACTAACTATTTGAAGGCGAGCACCATAACCACTCGGCTATCCAGGCCCGCTTGCAGAGGAGAGCATAGCCTTGAATAGTATATGCAGCTCAGCAAGGTTATTAGAAAAGGAAGTGAGGGTGAGAAGGAGAGAGGCATGAGGGTTACCAGGAAGAAAATGAAGATGGGAGAACGAGTACAGAGGGAGAGAAAAAATAGAAACAGACAAATAGACAGAAAAGGAAGAGACAGAGAAAAAAGTTAGAAGGCGAGAAAGCGACTACACATAGAGAGAGAGAGAACATAGAAACTGAGAAATAGACAGAAAGAAAAGCAACAGAGAAAAAAAAAGATAGAAGGCGACAAAACCGACTGCACAGAGAGAGTGAGACAACAAAAGACATAGAAAAAAAAAGATAAAGAGAAAAAAAATAGAGATAAGCAAGGGAATAGAGAGAGAGAGAAAAACACAGAAATGCACCGAAAGAAACAGACGGAGAAAGAGTTTCAAAGCAACAGAGAAACAGGTATTAGGCGAGAGACCGACAACAGAGAGAGAGGGGGGGGGGGGAGTGAAAGAAGTAACAGATAGAAGAAATAGGCGAAAACATAGAAGGTGAGAGACCGACTACACTGAGACATATAGAGAAACCAAGACACAGCAAGACAGCTAAAGAGAAAAAAAAATTAGGAAAGAAAAGGGAGAAAAAGGCAAAGAAAGAAATAGCAGTTGAAATAATTACCCATTCCCTTTCTGGGGTGTGTGCAGCGTGTCTCTATGACATCCGAGACTCTATTTGATGCAATCTGCATTGATTTTATCAGGATGGCACTGTGAATATACCGCTTAGCACACGACGGTGCACGGGTGGAACCGCACTAATCCTGTTCAGCAATCGTATATTTCTTTGCATATTTTAGAGTGCTAATTTATTACTTCAGCTTGTTTTTAGCATCCCTAACTACAAAATAAATATATAGTGTGTGATTTATACAGTTTATTTGCGCAAGCTTAAATGGAGCTGAATGTCTGTAATGCAGGTTAGCTTGTTTGATTGAGGCAAGGCCTCAGACCAGGAAAAGACGAGGCAGTTTTTCACACAGAAAAGTGGAACATTCAGAACAAAAGGAATGAAGAAAAAAGTAAGAAAAACAACCACAGTGAAATCACACATGTTACCAAACTACTAAGACAAGCAAGGCTTGGTAATTAAATGAAGTTCCATTGAACGTTCGAAACAAAAACAGTCTTTGTTAGTTTTGATGCTGGCATCAACCACAGCAGCGGACTCACTCTTGGCAGGTGGATTTGTCGGTGGTGGCCGGGTGACACTTGTGAAGCAGACATGAAGCCAAGTCCACCCAGAAGTCATGGACAGAGGTGCCTTCTGTCATGCTAGCGGGTAGGCGACCTTCAAATGTGAGCCGAGAGATCTGCACATATGCACCATGGTGGCTGGCAGTAGGCCCTTAATTGTTATGGTCTCGTGGCTGGTGGCTAGTAGCATAGCACGAACCCGCTTGCAAACCTCAACAGCTAATTCAGCCTCCCATGGGTGGTTTAGGAACAGGACTTGGTGGCTGGCGGCAGGCCCTTGTTAGGTTCTCATGGCTCGTGGACAGCACCATGAACACCGTGATGTCACTCACTCAACACAATGTCATTAAGTACGAGCAATGACTTAAATTCAGGTGATGTGTATAAAGCAATGACTGCAAACAGCAGCAAAAATATGGTTATTACTACTATGAACCATGATTATATGCCTGTTGGTCCGCGGGCATAAATGTACGTACCATAAAATGAAGCAGCTTTAGGCAACCTCACATCATGAAACGTTTCTCAATCCGCCATCTGAGAACGCGTTCTCTAGCGGTCATGCTCCGTCGACAGACTTGAGCAGTATGAAACTAATACAGGCCATGCTAAACAGCTGCTGCATCAAACTGTAGCCGGGCTAGCTGGAATTGAACGCTGTCATAGCAAACATTAGGACTTTTACTGGGAATGAAGTTGATCTTTAGGAAATGTGCTGAATATTAATAATGTGTTTACTGTGATGTTTGTATAAAAAGAGTGATACATTTAGAAAACCTAACATGGTAATTATGAAACTTATTTACAGCTGGGAACAGCAATGTAAGTTATGGTCAGCTGCCTGCATTACCTTTAATTTTACTTAAGTATGTGCGTCTACGTAGTACAACTTAGCAAATGAACTCGGGCACTCAGTCACAAAGAAACAGAACATTTTTTTCTTAAAGGGATACTAAAGGCCAACAACGTTTTTTGTTCGAATGATGGGTGAAAGTTTACGAATGCCTAAACGTCAGTATTATCTGCACCAGGGCTTTGTTCACCAAGAAATTAAGTAAATGTACGACAAGGCTTGCACCACCAGCGGGATATTCTACTAACTCTGTGTGCGGCGACATAGTCGAGTCCCAGAAAAAGTCACTGATACTCAAACTGCCAATAGTAAAAAAGATCACTTCAATGCATTAAAACCTGGAATAAAATGCTGCTTGCTTCCTTCTGTTTCATTCTTTGAAGTAAGAACCGATGAGATCCATGGCTATAGCTTCAATCACCGCAAAAAGTGTCGGTCAGTGACCGGCTCCCTCAACTCAACTCTACCTACCGTGCCATAGAAGTTTCTCCACAGCTGCTGACAGTGGTGTCTGCTCACAACAATAGCTAAACCCTCCTTCTTCCTCACCTGCTTCTGCCTTTCACGCCGCCAGCTGGACTGTCTGCCAAAAGGGAGAAAATGTCAACAGGACCTAGTTGGCATGGTGGTTTGAATATTTGTAGTGTCATGCTGACCACTAAATATAATTTTTGTTCGAACTAGACATTTTCTTAGCCCGAAACAAACACTGCACTATTTCTTGAATGGTATGTTAATAGTATGTTCATGTTGTTTGCCTTTAGGTTCCTTTTAAGTGCTTTAACATATTTTTATACCTAGAACATCTAAGTTGTGACATGTTTAATTGGATGCTTTTTGTCAACAAAATACCACAACAATAATAATTTTCTGGTCTGCATTATTTACACAGTTCACTGGGCCAGTAGGCATCAAAACTGGTTCAATTTTTCTGCAACCACTTAGTTTTCATAAGCAAGGTGCATGCATTTAGTATAGTGGTTTACATTATTTTCTGAATAAGTAGTCTGCAGAAAGTTATCTTGCTGAATAACACAGACCAAAGAATGTAATTTTAAATTTTTTGTGGGGCAGAAGCACATGAGAAATGCAAAAATATTTTTTTCATTTTAAAACACAAATGTAAGTTACTGTACATCACTGCAAATGTCAACTGCAGCATCAGTGCACCTCATGACTTTTCATGGGTAAGCTGTCAATGCACAAGTAACCTTGAATTCGGCATAAATAAATAAAAAAGGCAATTCCACGACTATGTCCTGAAAAAATTTTTTTTGTGTGTATGAGTTTTGGATGATAGCCTCACTTGCATGCCCTACGTGCTTCTTAATTTTATGATCTAAATTGTCATGACTATCGTTACCATAAAAAGTTTAATTTTAACAATTATTAATTTTTCTAAAAATATGTGTTGTAGCTTTTTAGCTTACAAAAAGTTGAAAAGAAATTTTAGAAAGCACTTCATGCTTGATGTCACAGCAGCACAATCACTTTCGGTAATCATTGAGATCAATGGTCTTTGAAATACGCATATGCCTTTGTGAGCTGGTGAAGAACTTGAGTGATAGTTGGCTTGTGACTTGTATGGACACATATATGGTATGCAATACATATATGAGTAAATTTTAGTAATATGGCACTTCAAGGTTTGCACTGACAACTGTTCTCTGGGGGCGAGTGACAATACTACTCTGTAGAAATAAGGAATGTAATCTTAAATATGCAAGTTAGATATGGCGAAAATTATCAGCTCCATTTATGAGAATAAATAACTCTGCGGTAATTTATAAGAGGAGCTTGAGTAAGAGTGATGCACATTCGTGGAGACCTGTGAGCCGGTCAGAAATCACTAAAATCACCGAAGGCGGTGCACCAGTGTTTCCACCAACAGCAGCGGCGTGTAAACGGCGCGAAGTGCACCGGATCGGCGGTGGCGTGGCGTGGAAGAGAGGGAGTGAGGTTATAGATTACAGAGATTGGGGGAAGTAGTCCCTTGCATTTAGAAAACAAATGACAGTTTCGCCGAAATGGCAATATAATGATGCAATAGCAACAAATCATAATGTTATACAAAGTAATTAAGAGCAACGACTATAAAACGCCGATAGAGAAGGTTTTCGTGCATTCTGTCATCTCAACACGAAGCATTGAAACTACAGCATTTTTTGCTGATTTCTGCCGAGATATATCGCCCCCGGGCCCTTCCCCGGTGTTCGTTCATGCTCCTTCGCCCAACAAAAAACAGGCAGGGCGTTTTCTCTCTGCTTGAAGAGCAGTCGACGGCAGGCCTCGCACGCGAGGTAATGTTATCGCACATGCTACCTCTGTGCGACCGAGGTGGCCGCGGTTCCTCTCATCTCTGCTTAAGCTGCGTTGTCGCCAGCGCTCACTAGCTTTTACTCATGAGTAGAACATATGATGCGCGGAGCGATGTTATCGATTTGGACTTCTTACAGAACATGACGGCGACGCCCACGGCAAAAACCCATGGAGGGTCCATAAAACTGCTATCGCAATAAACAAATATGCAAAAACCGTGGAAGCGGGTTCGCGTTTTTGCTGGCCAGCTGCATCGATCGTCTCCGCTGTGAATTCGTCCGTGTGAAGAATCAAATAACCCAGCACCCAGTTCATCGTCTACTTCTGTATTAATTTATCGTTTACACGAGTAAAAATTAAAGGAACAAAGAGTACAAATGCATCGATATATTTACTTATTTATTTTATTTATTTATGCATAGTGTAATAGGTCCAAGGCTCCAAGAAAAGGTACTATCCAACGAGTTGAGATATTGCCATTTAATGCTGGAGAATGCCGCAGGGTTGGATACCCCGTTCAGTTTGAAAGAAAAGACAAATGGCAGCGCAGTGCAATTACTTCATGTCATTGTTGTGATCGCTCTTGGGATTTCAGCGGCGGTGTGGCGCAGCAGCGCACAGGTCTAGATGCACCATTGAGTCTTCAAACATCAAGCTTTAAGAACTGTTTAGATGTCTTACTTTGAGCAGTGCGCATCCACAGAAGTTTCAATATTTTAGTTAAAGGAACAGCCCCAACACTTCAAGAAAAGCACTTGAAAGACTGTGATGTTTCATGTCATACAGCAGTGCTATCAGGGGCGTAGCCAAGGGGGGGGGGGTTGGGGGGTTCAACCCCCCCCCCCGAAATTTTTCAGTTTTGCTTGCGTATATATGCACGCACACATACAAACGCACGCACGAACATACATGAAGTATGGTTGAACCCCCCCCCCCCCCCGAAAAAAATTTCTGGCTACGCCCCTGAGTGCTATACTTCAGCTTAATATAAATTGGAGAATCTGATTTTATTACTGACATATTTAGTTTTATGTTGTAGACCTGTATGAAAAATTACGGTATTAATAGCTATCTCATGTGCACAACAATGAAAGTAGGGAGAATAGCACAAAATTTTAAACTTTGCCCTGTGCAGACATTCACAGATACAACTGAGTTTCATTCATAAGAACTTTATACAGCAGACAAGCAGCAAAAGTTGAACATTCCTTGACCACAGCAACCTCTCAGTGATAATGTACTTCCCAATGTCAGTTGCTTCAAAAAGTTTATCCACTAGCAGTTAATTAATTGAAGCAAGTACACCTGCAGTGCCTTTTCACTATCAAAGAACATACAAGGAAATGGTTTAATGCTGAGGAGCAAGGCTCAGGACGATGACAGTGTTAATAACCTAGATCCTAGTAGAACAGCGCCGGCGAAAACAACAGACCAGATTATGAACCAACTAGCCCAAAAGTACATTTTGACTAATAACCTAGAGTTGGTATCCATAGAAAGGCCTAAATTTCAATAGCCGAAGGAGTGTAGGGTTTCAGTTTAAGGCTGATTTCTAAGTGGTTGAAACAGCATAATTAGGACATTATTTTTGAACTAAAAAACCAACTTGATTTTGGTTTTACCCTGGGCACTCGCATAGTAGTAAGAGGGAACAGCACAATTTCATTGTCCGCAAGACATGATATTAAATGACTGCACGTTACGGTCTTGTCAAAAGCAACGGTACATGGGTTGATGCCAGATGCAATAGTGAATGCATTAGCAATGGCAAAAACACCACAGTCGTATAAGTTCTCTTGATGCTGTACTGCCTTAGTGTGAATGGTAAGAGTGTTTGAAGCAAGATGCATTATGTTCATTACTTGAGCTGCTACACTCGGTCCCTGCCGGTGGCAAGTTATCTTTTGGTCCACTTTCTTCACCTTTATATTCTATATACTACAGATAACACCCCCTATACTTTCCTTGGCGTTATTGTCTGTTAGTTAATCTCATTAATATTGTGTCTAACAAAGAAAACGAGCCCTTAAGCGTCATCTCCTTTCCTACACTCGGCATAATGTCCTGGTCTAATGAATCATATAAAAAAACACTGTTGTTGGGGGCTTCACAGTTTGTCACCATAGCCCAATGCCCAAGAATATGCAGAATTTCAATGAATTTGTCTTGCTTCTTGAATTTCAAGCTCTCCCCTAGAAGAACACCCTGAAAATTGCACGGACCAGGAAACTCATGAGAAATAATAAATTGCCCTGCATTTATAATTGCACCTGACAGCCATCCTATGCCTCGTAAGGCCACAAATTCCTTGCCTGGATTAGGAGGATGTCTTGCTGGAGAGTAGAGCAGTCTTATGAATTTTGTTATTGGTTGGTGCAAAACACGATCATCTGCAAAAAGGCATATCTTGGACCACACTTTGAGTGGAAGGTCTTTAATATATGTGTGAAATAGGAGCAGCCTAAGGACAGAGCCCTGGGCTGCTTCTCAATTATTTCAACCTCCAGAGCAGAGAAACTAAAGAAAGTGCACATATTTACAAAAAAGTAAACGTTACTGCCAATATATAGCACGCTAACTGCATTTTTCTACACTGAATTTTAAAAATTCTTTGCACCAGCAGAATTGAGACATGTTTGCCACTGAAGTTCCAGAACTAACAAAAAATTACATTCAATCTTACTTCATTATCTCAAATTTTGATGCTCCTAGGTACAGTGACCATCGGAAGTGGCTATCTAACTGTAAAAAATGCCTGTATCACTCCACAAAACACTTGTAAACTGCTTATAAGTCTGCATTTGGCGCATATACTGTCACTAAAGAACTCTAAATCTAAGTTTCCTTATAACGACTAATGTTAAAAAATTTTGGACTATGATCAACCTGTGCACGATGAACATATAATTCTGGAAAACCCATTGCTATATCTATCCTTGTGCTGCACCTCTTAATATGACACATTTGTGAAAAAATTTTCTGTCTCCTGCAATGATTGCCTATGTCCTACTTGCCAGAATGATTATGTCGTGGTTACTCCAGTGATTGTTCATGTGGCTGGTGTCGCAAAACTAATTTATTTGCTGAAACAAAACACTCACATCCTGGTTCTCAAAATTACGAAGAAAATACCAGTGCCCTTCCAATATTCTAACAAAACTTTTCCAGCAATCAATATACGTCTACATTGCCCTACACTGCTAGCACAGAGTCACACTACTCCGTATGAATTTCAAAATACTACATCAAAGTAACTCAGTTTTAATTTTTTTTATATTTTACTCATAAATTACATCATTCTCTCGATGCAATCATCTTCACAGAGTGAATTGTTTTAGAATTTGCTCACGCATTTGATACGGTCTGTCATAAACATTGACTTTTAAAAGTAAGTCATCTTGGACTTCAGCACTAAACCATCCGTTATGCATTTGGATGGCGTACTACCCAACTGCACTCACTTTTGTAACCCCAAGTGGCTCATTACTCACACTTTGAAGCTCAACTTGCTGGTGTACTACAATGTCTCTACTTCCGCTAGGCCCAGTTGTTCCTCATTTAGTACCACCAACCTACCTTCCCTTGCTATCTCTTGTGCATGATTTTTAGGATAGTACTGCTATTCACAAACTAAATACTAGTTCATTTGTACTCACTCAAGATAATTCAATTTTCATCTTCTGTAATTACAATAGAACTGCAAATGAATCTGCCACAGAAACCAATCTCTCACTGATGTCACTGTTTCCTCATTATAAATTTGCATGTTTGGTTCTTTTTCACAAGTTAGGTATACCATTATCCAACACTCCACAACTAACTCATTCATCAACCACAGTATCATATCACATTGAATCAACCGTCATTGTACAGTCGGTCTTGAATCAAGTCACTGTAAGACCCATAACGTTTTTTCTAAGGGGGCCCTGTGCCCTTACGGTGCGCTGAGGCCACTGAAGTGTAAGCAGGGCAAAAGGCATTTGCAAGGCTTGTTTGTAGGCACTGAACAAATTTGTTTACAAAATGTGGTAAAGGCACATGCATGTGCATATTTTTGTTTGGTCGTACAAGGATAGAATAAAGAAGTATTTTTAAGGATGGAGTGGCCGAAAATTTATGGCACAAGCCAAGCACTGGTTAGCATATTGCTAATTTTGTAGTCAGTAAGGGTATTCCAGAATAAGTTAACAGACATCTGCACACCGAGGTATTTAAAATACCTAACAAGTTCCTAGGGACAATTACTTAACAGGACACATGCATGACTTTACATTCGCTAACACCTACTTTCATTTAGCAATGTTCACACCAGTTAGCTACAGTAATTATGGCAGGTGATTAAAATCGTCTGTGTTTCACAAGCGATAACACCATTATCAGCAAATGATGAGTGAATGTTAGGTGATAGCAAGGAAGGGAGGTTGTTGGTATAAATGAGGAACAAACTGGGCCTAGCGGAGTAGTGAGCCTTGTAGTACACCAGAAGTTATGCTTCAAAGTTGTGAGTAATGGCCACTTGTGGTTACAAAGTGAGTGCAGTTTGGTAGTAAGCATCCAATGCAATAAAGGATGTAGTGCTGAAGTCCAGATGACTTACTTTTAAAGTAAATGTTTATGACAGACCTTATCAAATGCGTTAGCAAATTCTAAACAATTCACTCTGTGAAGATGATTGCATCGAGAGAATGATGTAATTTATGAGTAAATATAAAAAAAATTAAACTGAGTTTTACCTATAGGTGTGTACATTGTTGTAAGGCAATGTAGACGTAGTATCTGATTGCTGGAAAAAGTTTTGATTAGAAAAATTTGTGAAATTGAAGGGCACTGGATTTTCTTCGTAATTTTGAGAACCAGGATGTGAGTGTTTTGTTTCAGCAAATAAATAGTTTTGCGACACCAGCCACATGAACAATCACTGGAGTAACCACGACATAATCATTCTGGCAAGTAGGACATAGGCAATCATTGCAGGAGACAGAAAAATTTTCACAAATGTGCATATTAAGAGGTGCATTCTTCAGGCACAAGGATAGATATAGCAATGGGGTTCCAATTATATGGTTCAGTGCACAGGTTCATCGATATATCCAAAATTTTAACATTAGTCGTTATAAGGAAACTTAGATTTAGAGTTCTTTAGGACAGTATATGCGCCAAATGCAGACTTATAAGCAGTGTACAAGTGTTTTGTGGAGTGATGATACAGGCATTTTTTACAGTTAGATAGCCACTTCGATGGTCACTGTACCTAGGAGCATCAAATTTGAGATGAAGTAAGATTGAATGAATGTAATTTTTTGTTAGTTCTGGAACTTCAGTGGCAAACATGTCTCAATTCTGCTGGTGCAAAGAATTTTTAAAATTCAGTGTAGAAAAATGCAGTTAGCGTGCTATATATTGGCAGTAACGTTTACTTTTTTGTAAATATGTGCACTTTCTTTAGTTTCTCTGCTCTGGAGGTTGAAATAATGAGAAGCAGCCCAGGGCTCTGTCCTTAGGCTGCTCCTATTTCACACATATATTAAAGACCTTCCACTCAAAGTGTGGTCCAAGATATGCCTTTTTGCAGATGATCGTGTTTTGCACCAACCAATAACAAAATTCATAAGACTGCTCTACTCTCCAGCAAGACATCTCCTAATCCAGGCAAGGAATTGTGGCCTTACGAGGCATAGGATGGCTGTCAGGTGCAATTATAAATGCAGGGCAATTATTATTCTCATGAGTTTCCTGGTCCGTGCAATTTTCAGGGTGTTCTTCTAGGGGAGAGCTTGAAATTCAAGAAGCAAGACAAATTCATTGAAATTCTGCATATTCTTGGGCATTGGGCTATGGTGACAAACTGTGAAGCCCCCAAAACAGTGTTTTTATATGTTCATTAGACCAGGACATTATGCCGAGTGTAGGAAAGGAGATGACGCTTAAGGGCTCGTTTTCTTGTTAGACACAATATTAATGAGAACTAACAGACAATAACGCCAGAAAGTAAGGGGGTGTTATCTGTAGTATATAGAATAAAGGTGAAGAAAGTGGACCAAAAGATAACTTGCCACCGGCAGGGACCGAGTGTAGCAGCTCAAGTAATGAACATAATGCCTCTTGCTTCAAACACTCTTACCATTCACACTAAGGCAGTACAGCATCAAGAGAACTTATACGACTGTGGTGTTTTGCCATTGCTAAGCATTCCACTATTGCATCTGGCATCAACCCATTACCGTTTTTTGACAAGACCGTAACGGGCAGTATTTAATTCATGTCTTGCGGACAATGAAATTGTGCTGTTCCCTCTTCTACTATGCGATGCCAGGGTAAACCCAAATCAAGTTGGTTTTTTAGTTCAAAACTAATGTCCTAATATGCTGATTTCACCCACTTAGAA